>NC_091499.1:13729783-14029783 GCF_947461875.1 Haliaeetus albicilla | reverse complement strand
TTAACAGATATGTCAGCTGGCTTAAGTCAACAGGAAGGGTTATCATCTTCTGTCCAGATGCAGTAAGAATCAGTATTTCCCAGCACACCACAAAAACTAGCCTAGTATATATAAAACCAGTGCTAACAGGTAGGCCATTCACATGAAGATAGTTCATTAGAGACAAAGGATTAATTTTACTCTGCTTTTGCTAGATAAGTAAGGCATGATCTCAAAGCTAGTCTAACCTTTTTCAGTAAGTAGAGACACTTGGACACCACAGAGGATGATTAATCCCACTTGTCTTTGGCATCTATAACAAAGGGAGGGAACTGAGATGTTGCCTTAGAGCTGCTGTCTAACAAAAGTTAGGTCAGACAAATCCCAACACGATATTATGATTAAATTGATGTTGCATTTGTGTTTCAGCAGAGCAATAAAGTCTCAAGACATGCTCGCACACACATAGATAAGGTGAAAGTCAGCCATGTCTTCAAGTCAATCATTGTTACACACCTCACATTGTCATACATGTTCTTCACACAGCACAAGCTGCTGAATTCCAGTTACACGCACACAGAAATGAGGTTTTATTAGTCGATCTTTCGCTGAAGAAAATAGGCAGAAAAATATGTATATAAGTAGAGGGTGAATTATTGCTATTGCACTTCATTTTAATGATGGCTTTTAAGAAATTCTTAAGTAAAACTGTTGAGAAGAAAGGAACATTGGGAGGAATAGCAACTTAACATGTTTCAGAAAATATTTCAGTCCCAGCTATGTATGTCACTAAAATTAAGATGTTTCATGTTCTTCAAATTCAGTCTTTGATCACATACAGTGTTAAACCAGAACTGTAAATAGCAAAGCTGTTTAGTGAACTAATATTGTGGCATCACCGAATGTTTAGAGTATCATGGGGACCTTTTATGCTGCCGTCACACTGCTACATGTACTGAAAACACTGTTCAGGTCTTAAAAGTATGCTTCCGGTACTTCTGCCCCAGTTTTAGGAGCTTTGTGAATCCAATAAGCCCCATTTACAAGTACAAGTCATAAATTCTATGTTATCTTACTCATGTTTTATACCCTCTGGAGAACTATACAGATCCTGATATAGAAAACTAGTCATTTACTATTTGCTGGCATAGTTTTAGATTGCATAACCATCAATGCTGACACAAGGGAGGTGGTATGAACATACAGCAGCACGTTCTTAGATTGTGTTAAAGTGATCATGAAACCACAACTTGCAGTTGCATTTCCAATCGACTTGATGAGGTAATATAAGTGTTCACCTCCGCTGAAAGAGGGAAGCCCTAGTTGTTATCACTCTCAGGTGCATGTTTTCTCTGTAAACCTTGTGCCAATCCCACCTATTTTTTGCACCAGCCATGAACTAATGCAACTAATTAACCTGGTAGAAAATGAACCATAATGAAACACACTACAGGTAGTTTCCTACTTTGAGCTGGTGATCTGGAAGATCCTATGAATGTCAGGGCTCACATGAGAGTGTGACCATACTATTAGAAGCAGCAGCAGGGGTAGGCAGAGGAAAAAGAAGGAAAGGGAACACATGCTTTTTTTGGCAGGAGCAGGTGATTTGGTAAGTTGAACTACTCAGGAAACCAGTTTGAATATAGGAACTGCTATATTTATGTGAATGAGTTAGGCTTATTCATGCTTCCCCATGAAATTAATTGTAGAATGTCATCTCTATTTTTTCCTGAGTCAACCATTCTGTCCCCAAGATATTAGCTGGAAAATTTCTAGTTTGAGGAATGCAAACAGAGAGATATCCACTGGTGTTTAGTGTTGCAAATATATACACAGTGGGTGAAGGAAAGCTGTAAGTCTTCTTGAACAAAGCATAAATATGAACAAGAAAGTACAAATGGAGCCATAGAAGCCACTCATGTGCAAGATATCATTCCTACAGGCTGTCTCCAGAATCTAGGTTTATAGCAGTTTCTATTCTTCATATGTGTGTTTGTTGTTTTCTTTTTTTTCCCCTTCTTCTTCTTCCAGGTCCACATTTTCTATCTCCCTCTTTGCTTCTGCATCATAAAGGTAAATCCAGAACACTCCAAGTTGCAAGAAAGAAGGTGTTAGAGTGTGGAATGTAACTCCCTTAACACTTCCTGACTGAGCATGCATTATGATTTAATACTGAAGTCTGCTGATTCTGTAGAACAGAATAATTTCCAATTAACTGAGGGGCTGCTAGCATACCTCATAATGCTCTGGCTATTCTGGCACTAGGGAAGGATAGGAGATTGATCTCACCTAACTTTAGCTATCTAAAAGTTTAGTCTAAGATAGTAATCTATGCTACTTCTGTAGTTAAAGGAAAAAAGTGTGTAACTTCAGAGCCTGCTTAGCATATACAGCTGGGGGAAGATAAAGGAAGGGGGGGACATTTGGAGTGATGGCGTTTGTCTTCTCAAGTCACCGTTATGCGTGATGGAGCCCAGCTGTCCTGGAGATGGCTGAACACCTGCCTGTCCATGGGAAGTGGGGAATGGAGTCCTTGTTTTGTTTTGCATGTGTGCGCGGCTTTTGCTTTCCCTATTAAACTGTCTTTATCTATCTCAACCCACAAGTTTTTTCACTTTTCCACTTCCCATTCTCTCCCCCATCCTGACATGGGGGGAGTGAGCGAGCAGCTGTGTGGTGCTCAGTTGCCAGCTGGGGTTAAACCACAACAGTTTTCTACCCTTCTTAGCACTATAAACAAAACCTGAATTATTGGGTTATATCAGACACAGCTTTAATATCAAATAATAACTAAGATGACTCCAGAGAAATATGAATCTGTTTACGGGCACTAATCTTTTGCTAGCACATCTACTAAACGTGATACAAATTAAAACTTTTATAGTACACAAGCACCACATAGGTAACATGAATGTACAGCTCTGAGAAACTTTATGTAATTCACAGCATCCTACTTTATTTATCTCTATATTACTTCCTGTCAATAAAAAAAAATAAAAAGCAAGCTGAAGCATGACTTTAAAGTAATTTTGTATCACATTAGTTTCAAATACTATGTAACCTTGAATAAAATGTACTCCAGAATCACTGCAGGGAATTCTAGTACATGCTGAATTGTCCTGTATTATAAAATTTATGTCTGCTGATTACTGGGAAATATTAGAAATAAATACTTTTTGTGTGTGTGTGTTTCGATCACTCCACAGTCTGGGTTTGATAGCACTCTGCTTTCGATTTAAAGTTCTAATGAAACCTCTTGAAAGCTTTGTAATGTTTGTCCATAGCAAAGATGATCAGAAATTGTTGATTTATAAATTCTTTACAAATATCAAAATGCACTGTTGATATAGGATGAGCAATATAACAAGCCCTCTGTATAAAATTGTTACAAAATTTTGTCTCTTTTCAGGAGCTAGGAAATGCTATCTTGGAATGCCCATAACAGAGACTTTAGAAAACATTTTCTGTGTTAATGTCAGTGTCATTACCTCTATAACATTGAATTAGGTACTATTGACTTTTATGGCTTTAATTTTAATTTACATCTTCACTCTTATTCTAAGAAGTGTGTGACAATAAGGACTGTGGGGGGTTGACCGTGGCTGGATGCCAGGTGCCCACCAAAGCTGCTCCATCACTCCCCCTCTCACCCAGACAGGGGAGAGAAAATGTAACAAAGGGCTTGTGGGTCGAGATAAGGACAGGGAGAGATCACTCACCAATTACCTTCACAGGCAAAACAGACTCGACTTGGGGAAAATTAATTTATTGCCAATCAACCAGAGTAGAGTAATGAGAAATAAAACCAAATCTTTAAACACCTTCCCCCCACCCCTCCCTTCTTCCCAGGCACAGCTTCACTCCCAGATTCTCTACTTACCCCCCCACAGCTGCGCAGGGGGACGGGGAAAATGGGGGTTGGGGTCAGTTCATCACACGTTGTCTCTGCTGCTCCTTCCTCCTCAGGGGCAGGACTCCTCATGCTCTTCCCCTGCTCCAGCGTGGGGTCCCTCCCACGGGAGACAGTCCTCCACAAACTTCTCCAACGTGGGTCCTTCCCATGGGCTGCAGTCCTTCAGGCACAGACTGCTCCAGCGTGGGTCCCCCACAGGGTCACAAGTCCTGCCAGCAAACCTGCTCCAGCGTGGGCTCCTCTCTCCATGGGGCCACAGGTCCTGCCAGGAGCCTGCTCCAGCACGGGCTTTCCATGGGGTCACAGCCTCCTTCGGGCATCCCCCTGCTCCGGCGTGGGGTCCTCTCTCCCCGGGCTGCAGGTGGAGATCTGCTCCCCCGTGGACCTCCCTGGGCTGCAGGGGGACAGCCTGCCTCACCATGGTCTTCCCCACGGGCTGCAGGGGAATCTCTGCTCCGGTGCCTGGAGCACCTCCTGCCCTCCTTCTGCACTGACCTGGGGGGCTGCAGGGCTGGTGCTCTCACATGTTCTCACTTCTCTCTGGCTGCCATTTCTGTGCCCACCACAACTCTTTTTTCCTTCTTAAATCTGTTCTCCCAGAGGCGCTTCCACTGTCACTGATGGGCTTGGCCTTGGCTGGCGGCAGATCCATTTTAGAGCTGGCTGGCATTGGCTCTGTCAGACATGAGGAAAACTTTCAGCAGCTTCTCACAGAAGCCACCCCTGTAGCCCCCCCCCCCCAAAACCTTGCCACACAACCCCAATACAAGGGGCCATTAAAGATTGTTGGACTTTGACGAGGCTTTCTGGATGGTTGATATCACACCATCATAGCAGTTGCTTTACTTTTTACTGATCAGGGATTGTAAAAAACCTAGTAATGAATACTGTCTTTGGAACTGCAGCAGTTTGGTACTAGTTGTCAAAGATAGGTATTAAAATCTTTATTTTGAAGGACTGGCTTTTATGTATTGGACTTTGGAGAAAAATGATCTTGTTATTTCTCGTAGCTTACACTTACTCATCTTTATACTCATCAGTATCCAGTGATCCACTCTTTGCAGCCATTTCTTTTGCTGTGCTGAACACTGATTTCGCAATTTCATTTGCATGGATAGATACTCAGAAGTCAACCAAAATCAATGGAGCACGAAGAATCACCCAGTTTTTCACTCTAGAGCCTTAGTTTGTGTGTTCTTTCTAGTTAAGAACTAATGAGTGCAAATTCACTCTGTGGAGGCAACCGCATGCAACCTGATAGACAATTTTAAATCAATATGGCTCCAGGCATTCATAGCAGAAGGTGCAGCTTGAAGGTACAAGCAATCAGATTGTAAACACTTGAAGTGATGATCATCCCATTGTGCATCTTGAAGATAACCACAATGGTCTTAACACTATTAAAAAATAAAATAAAATAGAATGAAAGAGAGAGAGATTATACTCAATGTGTCAGCACGTTCCTGCATATCTTTCCTCAGATTTTACATTTTAAGAAGGCACTTTAGGGTGTTTTCTGAGGAAAAAGAGAACATCATGCATCTTCAATTTTGTTGGACCATTGTGCTTTAAAAATTTTCTATGGTTTTATTTTTCCTGAAACTTTTCCTTCCTTAAAAGGGTAAAAATCATTACTTCTCTATAAACAAGAGCAAAAGTTATCACCTGTCCTTAAAAAAAAAAAAAAAAAAAAAATCCAGATGATATTAGATCAAACAGGCATTCCTAAGAAATGATAAAATCCCTAATACGATATCAGATCAATATAGTGCAATATCACATTCCTTTTAAGTTACTGAATGTCATATTGGATTAATGAGTTGTGCTAAAAATGTATGACAAACAAACTCTTAATATATCATGAAATTAATTTGCCAAAATTAAACAGAAAATTACTTTTTCAATGAGGTTGTCAAATTTTATTATCAATTTTTGGTTTTAATAATGTGAGATAAAATTTGGCAATTCAATAGCACATATTGCAATATGTCTTTTCTCTTTCAGAAACATATTATGATATGACTGGGGGAATTGTCATTAGGATGGTAAAACTACCATATTAGTGACACAGGAATATATTAAAAGTGATCACCAATTCCCCCCTCCTGCACCGCCCCAGTGCCTGGAGGCTAAACTAATACTAACTATAACGTCTTTCATTAAGAGTTAGTTTGGTGGGTTTTTTGGTTATTTGGCTTTGGTTGTTTGTTTTCCCCACAGAATCCTGCTTTTCAGTGATTTTTATTTGGGGGAAACATTTGCTTTTTCAGTGAAAAGCTGTCCCACCCCTAGACCATTATTGTATACATACAGCCCTTCCTGTCTTCAGATTTCCTAAGACAGCATGAATTCCTGTGAGGCCCCTCCAGTAGAAATATTTGAAGAAATTTCAACAAGCTCTCAGTGAAACAGTATCAGTGTGATACCTCCCATTTCATTTTTAGTAAGGTTAAAACGTTTTTCCTCTCTGATGGATCATGGACTCCCTTCAGTTATTCACAATTCCATCACCTCTGGCCTGAGCAACAATGTTATGGATAGCTCAGCTATTACAGAATATTGCAGTGTGCCACCTAGGAAACAGTGGCTACTCATTAAATCTGTTACCTGTTCAATATATTGCTTTATTCATGGTACAACATATTAAATTCAAGGTCTGTAACATCATCTTCAAGGCCATCCACAGCTGGGTCCAAATTTGTCTAAGACAGTAAACAAAATGTTTGGGTGTGGCTGGCAACTTCAGCCTTCTGAAATAATGGGTTTTGTTTCATTGTAATTTAAAAAGGAGTGTTCTGCTGATATAAGTGAGACATAAATATTTTTCTGGAGTTTGTACAAATATTTAGGATGAACTTTCATAGCAAATCAGAACAAATTGACCAAAGCTCAGTGGAAAGAAAAAATTCCAGTTACCCAAAGAGAATTTCAAGATTATTTTTATTTTGATATAGCAGAAAATCAAAATAATTTGATTTACTTCTGTAAGTCCTGCATTTCAGTTGCTCATAATAACAGGAAGCATAAAATTGTGAATAGAATAATATAGAGTTTATTCTCATTTCAGGTTAAGATGATCTATATTCCATACAAACTGAATCAATAATGGCACAAGAGTTTAACGTATATTTGCCTCAGGTGTGGAAAGTGAAGGAGATGGCTGATAGATGTTAACACTTTTTGAAGGTTGTATGAGTGATGAGAATGATAATATGATAGCTGACTGGATGGAATGCGAAGAGTAAGCATATTGCTATGCAATTATCTGTACAGAATACAAAGATGGAAGACAATATGGGTGAAAATGTCATGTTATGACAGAATTTGTGATTGCAAACTAAAGCTTTCATATATCGTTCAGGGTATTTTTTCTTTTTCTTTCCAGCGACCATTTCGTGCGCAATAGAAATGAACTTCTATAAGACAAGTAACTGGTCTATTTACAATTTACAATTACCTTTTAATGGAGTTCTATATTTCCCTAGTTTTCAGACAGTGTCATATGGTATGGATTAAAATACCAACAGGCAGATTCACATCAGGTTGAAATCATCAAGGTTAAACAGCAGCTATCAACAGTTTGCTGTCAAGAAACTAGGAAGATGCTTGATGTGGGTGGCCCTGCAGAGATCTGTCTTATGTCCTGTGTAATTTAATGGTTTCATTAACAACTTAGGTGACTTATCAGCCTTGACACCCAACAATAAGTGCTGCAAACTCTTCGGAGAACAAGTTGTGAATTTAAATTGTTCCTGATAAATCAATGAAATGGTCAGAAGTCTTTAAGATTAAATTCAACACAGTAAAGTAGAAAAACTACATACATAAAGAAGGATAAATCAAAACATACAGTGACAATAGCAACCAGGCTGGGAAAAATACAAATCTGGGATATGGAGGGCTGGAAGTGTGTCCAAATAAGCAACTACTGCTGTTGAAAAGACAAATGGTATTTTCTGACATGCTAGGAAGTGTGTTGCAAGCAGAAAATGAGGTGAGGTATAATTATTCTTCTCCAAATAGTGTAGCTACAGAACTATTTCTAGTTTCAGATGTTGTTAGAAAGCTGGAGAAAAAACTGGAATCAGGCAGAGGAGAGTAAAACTTCAATAGAGCATGCAGGACCAGTGAAGAAAGAATGGAAAACCTGGATGATTGGGTTTGTTTTATTTTAAAGATAGAAGATTGTGTGCCTGGAGAGGAAGGAGAAATAGGTCCCAGAGACTTTACAGAAGTCTCCCAAGGTGAAAATATTTCATGTAAGAATAGTGATTTTCTGTGTCTTCAATTTTTTGATTACCAGAATGAGAAGTTATAAGTTTTATTTTCAGAAACAATGGTTTATTTTAAGCATTAGGAAAACTTAGAACTTATTAGAGGTGTGTTATTTGATCTTCTCTGGGAGTAAAGAGTTGGCCCAGGTGATCTCTCTTTATTCCTGTGTTTCTAGGGGTGTTTCAGATTTATATATTTTGCAGTATGTCTGTTTATCATTAAACCAAAATGTAATATAGTGAAAATATACACATCTTCTTTTATTTACATAGAAGATCAGAAAGGTTAACTATGTATATGCACATATTCTCAGCAATTCTTAAGAAAGCTGCTAAAAAGGATATATTTTCCAGTACTTTTCCAATCATTCTGATAAAATCCACCACAGCATGGAGTTGTTTCACACTTTTCATGAGGCTTTACTCCAAGATGTATTTTCAGGGGAAAACAGAAAAGGAATACATTTTAAAATGTCAAAGTAATTCAGGATGATCTCTTTCTATGCCTATTATTGCACATTTTAGAACTTTCTAATAGTTGCTTTCATCTTGACAATTCATGAAACAGCAGTAAAAAAATCTCAAAATAAGGATTGTTAAAAAAAGTTCTTCTCTGTAAAAATTTTGTGCCAAAAAGGAATGGTTTTAAAAATCATGAAGCAGGAAACATCAGGAAAGTTTTTCTTCCATTACAGATTAAGCAACTCAAACACTAAGCAATTCAAAATATACAAAACTCAGTTTAAAAGAAAAAAAAAAAAAAAAAAGAAGTAGAAATAAGATATCTAGTTCTTTCCAAGACTCTGGGCTTAAATTGAAGAAGAACAACCAAACCAAATCAGTGGAAATGGGGGGCAGGAGTACTGAAAAGAACCTGTCGCAGGACTTGCATGGACTATTCTCTATTTTGTATTGCTCCTTGGACCTGGGATATAGTACAAGGGACACAGCTTGAAGGAAACAATTCCTGTGCCCGAACTTCTTTCCAGGGATGTTGGGAGGCAAGGAGCATATCATTATGCTAAAATTGAAAGAAAACAATTATGACATCACAAAGGACCAATGTATGATTCCTAATTCATCTCTGCTTAAGGTGTAAGACATCTGCACCTGTCAATATCTGGTGTAGACTTCTGTATATCTCAGCTCCAGGCTCCCTTTCCCTTCGGGTGTCCCTTTCCCTTCCAAGTGTCTGGTCTTGCAGGTCCCTGGCACATGTGCTCTAGGCAAGGATAATTCTGAATTTAAAGCTCAGGTTGCTCAGGTCTGTTTCCCAGCCCCTCTGGAAAACCTGCTACAGTGCTTAACAATTCTCGTCATGCATTTTTTATTTATAACTTATGGAATTTCCCTTGCTACAACATATTGACCCTCCTAATTTTGTTGTATGACCATGGGAACTTGCTTGTGGAACTTGCCTCGAAGATCTTGATCCTCCAAGATTCTTGATCAATTTAAGAGCTCTCAGTTCTTTTGGGTTAGCTGTGTGCCCTAGAACCAGAGTCAAAAACTTACTTATCTCCCTTATCAACCCACCGACCCATTTTTCCATTTTAACAGAGAAGCGTAGCTGTACCTAGGAGCTGGCTAAGCCTATAGTGAGTCAGAGACCTTGGGAGTGATGGCCTGGTATTGCATTTTTGGAGTTGTGTAGGATCTGATGCCATTTTTTCCCAGCTAAATCACAGTAAGTAGTGCTTTCCCTGAGGGAAGAATGGGGTTTGGAAGCTGAAATGGGAGCAGGAGAATGAGTGATGGGTGAATGGAAAAACTTAGTCTTCCCTCAGGCTTATATGCTAGATAAATTTACTTGAATGGGCTTGCCAAAACCCAGTTTACTTCACATACCCTGGTTCTCGAGTCTTTACAAGCTAGTTTTCACTATGAATTCCTCTTTTTCTCTGCCAAGTATATTTATAAAACAACATCTTGATCTCAGTCTCAGCAGTACTCACATACCACTTCACAAGTTGTCAAAAGCTTAGTCAAGCACTAAGAAAACCCAAACTCACATAATTAAGTTAAACTCAGAACAAATGTTGTCAGCCTGTGTTTAGACTGAAGTTTGCTACCTCTTTCAGACAGCAAGGGCCTGAAAGCTTATTCATTCCTGTTATACTAGCTGGTCTAAAAATAAATTGTATATATTTTATCTTGTAAGCCTTGCTTCGACAAAGAAAACAAAATCATTGTAGAGCTTGAAATTAGCCAAAGTGACAAAAAGCTGAAAATTTTCAGTAATGCCTTTTTGATATCCAAAAGTAGCAAAAATGAAATCTGGATAAAAGATTAGAAAGCTGCTGTCCCATTCATTTCTCCGTCACCCAGGGCAGAAAAAAACCCATCCAGCTCTTTTTCTAAACTTTTTCCTAAAAATCCTTCAGTTTTACTAGAACTGGGTTTCTGGCATGTATTTGTCTACTATTCACTATGTTGCAACGATGGGAATCAAATTTCCAGTTTATGACATAGAGGGTGGTCTGTTTCATGTAAGCACAGGATGTGAGCTCCAATACTTGTGTTTCATTGGTGACTGGAACCTAAAAGCACCAGAAAATGAGGAAGAACTTGTTATGCTTTTTCACAGAAGAAGCATGGACAAATTCTTGTGCAAAGGAGCAGCCTTGATACCTGGAATAAATTGCCATTACTTAGATCACTGTTAGAAGCTAGTTTTCTTTCAGTGGTGCAGAAGTGCCTGCTCTGACCCTGGCTTTTTTTTCACTAGCCTTGCTGTTCACAGGCTTGCTTACCCACAGCGGAAATGATAGGGTAAATGATTCCCCTGCAAAATAACCTCTTTGGGTTTGGATTGTTTTTTCAGCCAGGTCTAATTCACCCTTCAAGTGCAGAAACAGTTGTGCTGTACACTGGAAGAGGAGGCGGAGAGGTCCTGGGGAGCATCAGCTGCTAGGGGACTGCTGTGAAAGAGGTCTTAAAGTAGCTGACTATTTAGTTGATATTTGAAATTAAAGGAGCTCTTCTAGTTTTTTATCTGCTGACATCTGGCTCAATTTTTCAAGCAGCCTTTTCTTCCTTTTCTTTTTTTTTTATTTTTAAAAATTAAAGGTAAATGTGAATGAAAATATCAGAGTATTGCATAAAAATGGCTTGATTATTGATTGATAAGAAAAACAGATTTAGGACTATAACTCTGTTGAGTTATACTCTTACCGGAAAGACTATATCTTTTTTAAATTTAGAAATTTTTTCCCTTGTGAGCAGAAGAGCAGAAAATATCTTGGCTGTTGTAGTTTCACAGCACATTATCAATAAATTAACTGCATTGCCTGAATATTGTATCAAAAACCACGGTAGAACACTCCAAAAATGTTTGGAAATGAACTTGCGCAAGCTGTGGTCACCTGAACTTTTGGCCTGCCTTATGAGGAGCACCTGAACAACTCTCATAAAGTGTACTCTGAATTCACCAACATGCTTTGCCAACGAGGGCAGTAAAATCTAATTTTACAGGAATAGCAAACTGTATATGATGACACCTCTTAGGTTTTAAACAGACTCTCTGTAGCAGATGCTATGTCTTTGAGCATTTCTGTTTCTCCATCATGGCAGCATTAGTCACCCAGGTAGAGAATATTAATCAGCTGACAATAGCAGAGGCTTATAAAGTGTCCCATTACTCTGTATATATTTAATTGGCATAGCAGTGATTATGATGGATTTATCTACAGCCCATGTTTTTCAGTGTTTTTCCACTAAAATTTATTATTACTTTATCCTTATTTAAATTATAGTTTGCCATTATTTGTCATAAATTGTTCCTGTGACTCATCTCATTGCTTTACAGAGGGATTTGTACCTTCAGTTCTGTAGTACTCCCATTTTATATCCAGCCCACTGGAAAAAAAAAAAAAATCTGTAAAAACCTGCAACTTTAGGGAATAGAAATGAAAATAAAAACTAAATACAAGAGTACAAAAACTACAAACAAGCTCTCTGCTTTCTTTTATATCTCCTTCTATTAGTTTGTAAGAAAACAGCAGGTTTATGGCTAAATGCATTAGGACTACCTTTTTTTCCTTTGTCATCATTTATGGCTCATCACCACAGCACCAGTTGCTACAGTATTAATATTTTTGAACACTAGAGCCTCAGCTTGCAATGGGACACTTCCCATTGCAGCAGGAATATACACGAGGACAAACAGTCATTTCATTCAACTGCAAAATGGATGAATTAGCAAATCACTGATGACGTATCATCCTCCCTTCTGTCTTGGCAACTAAACTACAGAGGGTGTATTTAATACAAAAAAATGAATAAAAATCCAACCCCCTACAACTGAATATAAAGGCAGAGGTAGTTTTAATGTTTTCTTATGATCTGTGGAATTATTTGTAACAGGTACTATAAGAAATACCCATAAACTCTTCTTAAAAAAATACACGCCTCTTATAATGTTACTTTACTGGTACTCTGACTAGGTATAACATTTCACTGTAAAGCTCCTGGGAATGCTAAGAAATTTCACTTTATTAGTATAGGGCATATAAGGCTCTCACTATATGGAATTTCTTGACTCTCCAGGGGTGAGGAAGGATCAAGGTAATCCCCATCTGTAAACCAGAGGTATTAATAATTTATTAAATTTTATGTTATGTTATATTAAGACCAGCATTATTTACATATTTTAATGATGTATCATGAAACCTGTACTGATGATATTCTGTCACATGTTATAAATCTACCAGAACCCTACACCGAAAACAGGCAACGTATAGGTATGAAGTCTGAGTAAGGAGCACAGGCGACTATTTCATTAAGAACAGCTTGGGATGATGGAGTTGCTTCCACATTCAGAGATTTGTTGATGTTGCCTTAACTAATTTATCACTCTGAACTACAGAAAAGTTAAGCAGAAGCTTTTAGCATTATTCAAAAAGGGTTTTGTACTCTCATCTCTCTAAAAAGTTATCATCTGCTTAGACTGTAAAATGTTCGGACCAAGATTGTCTTTGTTTTGTCCAGTTCCTATATTTTGGTGAAAATTAATTTTTACTTTTGCTTCTTCTGCCAGTGATCCCCAAAGTAGATCATTATCCAGACTGACAGCTACAAGTTAGCCTAATCAAAACATGTTTCCTCATGTGAACATTTGAGCTCACAACTTGTCAGAAGCTAAACTTAGCAATCACATCTGGGGTGGCAAGATGTCCCTTTGTGCTGGAGTGGGCTGACCAAGCTGGGCATGATGAATATATTTGTCTTTGATGCTCTCTTGAGGGGGGTTCCTGAAGAAATTACTGACCATTCTTTGTCCACTCCGGAGCAACAGGGTATTAATGGATGCTGTACCTGGCTCACAAGAACAAGTGGTCCTCGAGGCATCTCTCCCATGCCATCATCAACATAATGTGTCTTGGTGTGAGAGAAAAGTGGCAATCTGAGATACCAAAGTAAGTGTCATCAGTAGAACTACTTGACTGGAAGGTGACCACGGAACTAGACTTTCCTCAAGTCTATTTGCCAGAGGAAATAATATAGATATACATTTTTATACAAATTTTTTTTTTTTTTCTGAATTACAAAGTTTTCAGCAATATCTTTGAAAGAAACTGGTGTGCTCCATCTTATCTGGTCAACCTAGCATGTTCTGAAAGAATATTTACCTATGAAATATTGCGGTTAGCACTAGGATGCATTGTTAATCTCAGTAGATGTAGATCTCACTTCAATTTGATTTACAGCAAATTAAATCGGGAGCAGCTTCTCTAAAACAAGTAAAGACTTTGACCCATGTCAAACCTAGCACACAAGTCCTGGACTAAATGCCATTCAGTTCTTGCAATGTTTGATTGCTATACAGCATGTGGATCACAACTTACCATTTTTATTCTGTGCTTTAAAAGAAGGACAGGCAGTGAAATTGCTGTTTCATTTGCACCGTGCCTCCTGCATAAAGCTATAATTCAAAAGAATTTTTACATCTCCTTTTCTATGTATGTTTATTATTCCTATTTCACTTACTGGTTAAAGTTTTCAGTACCTTCAGCACACATGTAAAATTATTGCTGATATTTTACTTGAATGATATCCTATATCCTTATATCCTTGCATACTAATGGTATTGTGGCGTAACTGGTATCCTTAAGCTTTGCTTTTTTAAAAATTTATTTAAACAACAGCAACAACAAAAAAAGCAAAACAAAAAAAAAACCCAACCCCTGCATTACTCATCAGACAGTATTTCAATGCCAAAAAAGTTCAGATACTGATTTGAACGTATTCCAAGGAACACCGTTCAGCAGAAACCTTTCTTAAAATGTAAGAAGCAGTATGAAACAACACATTTACAGTATTTCATAACAAGTGAAAGCATCCAGATCCCAGTGGAAAGATGTCATAATTTTCTGACTGATTTTTCAATTACTTTGATGGTTGTCAAATTTTTTTATTTAATTCTGTGTTTGAGAAGAGGTCCTGAAAATGAAAACATGCTTGAAATATTTCTTGCAATTTAAGTTACTGAAGAAATACAAATTCTAAATAAAATGTTTATATTGCTCTGATTAAATAAGATTCTCAGACTTCCTTCATTTCTCTTGCTTACTTTTTTTTTTCTTGTAGAGTGATATAAAGAAAACCCCAATAAATATAATATTCTCCTTTTTAAATCCTTCTTGCCTGCTCTGATTTAAAGCATTCCATGACTTCATCGGCTACAACTGTTATATGTGGTACGTGACTGCCTGAATACAGTAATTAAGAGTGGTAGGCTACTTTCAAATTAAAAGGAACAAGAACCTTTTTGCAACATATTCCCCAAAGCATTTATTAAAGGAGAAAACTATTTAATTTACACTGGTACAAATTGTGTAGGCATCTAATATGGCTGTATCTATTGGATTTTGTAGATCATAAAATCCTCTCCTCCTCCTGATTTTTGTAAGACTCTTTTCTCAGCATCATAAATTCCTGCAAGTTGCTCCACACATTTTGTAAATACCTATTGCTTTTAATTATAATTTTTATTTCTGCAGTCCTTTAGAGACTCACTCTGGAACCAGGGCCTAATGAAGTGTCTATAAACAAAACACTATTGAAAACATAGACATGGTCTTAAAGGTCTTAAAATCAAAGGCATCAATCTTGCAAAGACTTATGCACGCTTTTAGCTTTATGTGTCATGAATAAAGCCAGGCCTATGCTATAATGTTCTGTGAACGCAGCTATGTCAGCTAGGAATGGAGAGGAAAAACCTCACTCCCAGCTAACACTCATGCCGGAAAAGCTTACTGTAGACTCAACTCCCCTGACAGAGCTCAATATATATCATGGGAGGACACGTCATGCTTAGGCAGATACAAAAATGCTTCTGTCAGTTGCTCCTGAATTTCCGTTTGAACGTGTTGGCAACATGCTCTTAATTTCATCTCACATTTGCTTTCAATTAAGAAAAAGGTAAACAATGTAATAATGTTGATATTTCATTGCAAACTGAATTTTTTTTACTTCTGATTTTTTCTTTGCTTAAGAATACCCCATATCCATTCTATGAAAATTAATTAGCTTGACATTTACGAAAAGCATATAATTTTAACAATGAATAGTAATTTTCACAATTTTCAATGCAATTTTCACATGCTGATCAGCATCAGTATGACAGTAATGACTAACTACACACTGCACTTTCACTTATTTCTATGTAATATAAATGTGATCTTTTTTATGATGGAAACCCATCAAGGCCAGGGTTTTTGTTTGCAGATAGTCCATTTAAAGTATTACAAATACCTATTACTGCCTAAAAATAAACAGCAATTTCAGAATAAAAATTCTGCCCTCAGCAGTGGTTTAGAAATAATCTTCAGGTAAAACTAATACTTGAGTAATAGAAATTTACTGACATTAAGACCAAAACCAGGTGACTATATTAACTTCTGTATTCCTAATATTACCAAGCAAGAGTCATTCTTGTGCAAAGAGCTCTTCACAACCTCCATGTGTCCTAAGCCCTCCAGTCAGTAACGCTTTTGTAAGTCAGCATCTTTATTTTCCTGGTTAGACGGTTAGGGACTGGTCTGTCTGCAAGCATTTTGGTTTATCCCATTTTGCTCTGTATAGTTTCCTATTGTCATATAGTCATAGACCCTGAGGATCTCCCAGTGAAATACTAGAATACAAACAGGCAGAATTTTATGTTCCTTTAATATACATTCAAATATGTATATATATGTACACATATGACTCCACATTTACTGTAAAATAAAAAAATGTAACATTGTATGTATACAGCAATCTTCAAATAAGACAATTTGGTCGGGAAGACTCTTCAAGCCCAAAACCCCTGCAGAATTTTGCCCCGGTTTTGGAATAACTCTGGAATAAACTCTCTTTTCTACATATGTATTTCTGCTGGTTAAGAACTTGTGGCTTACTATGTTACTTACAATTTCATGTGCATGGCCAGCTGTTAGATAAGTTGCAGACAGTAGATTTTTACCTCAATTAAATCCATATAGAAGAACTGAACTAGCAAGACACTCAAATACTATTTTTCCTGTAGAAAAAAAGCAGATGGGTTCTGGGAGTCTCTCACAATCTAAAGTCTTTCAAAGACATTGGAAGAAGCTTTCAAGCCCCTATTTGGCTTAAGTAATCATCTGTAGAGTAAAATGGTCTTTGGTTAAATTTTCCTAGAACAGCTACTTAGTTTTCCAGAAATGTCCTAAATTCAGACATCTGCATAAGATGACAGATTAACAGATGCAGAGACAGGAACAAAAATTGCTCGTACAAAGGGACTCATTCTGAAAGATGTGTTTGCCAGCATATCATTGAGCGAGTCAATAGATTTTGCTTCAGAAGATTTCTTTATTTTCCTTTTTATATATTTACATTGTAAATATCTCTCTATATATGTGTATCTATCATTTCACCCTTTCCTTATATGTTCTTAAATGTTTGCACTGCAAATCAAAAGCAAAAAAAAAGACCTCTCAGTCTTTCCCTAGTACAGGCTAGCCACATGTTTAAGCATTCAAGTTTCTCACAAATCCTCAGCAATAATAAATCAGCTCTTCGAGATGGTATTTCAACCCCTGTCTCGATCGTCCTGTTGGCACTATATATCCTGAAGAACTCTGTAACACTGACCTGTATGATGTGCGCCATAATAGTCTGTTCCCTGCTGTGTTGGTTTTGGGGTTTTTGGTTCTGGTTTGGGGGGGGGGGTTATGAGTAATTTTTCATGATAGCTTCTGTTTTAAGCAGCTTTACTACAGTGGTAGGGTGCCCTGGTGGTGCCCAGGAGATTTTCTTTGTCAATAACCGAAAGATATAATAGTAACCTGCTAAGCATCTGCTTGCTCAGTGATTTGAGCTGTATAGTAGCTGTCCTGAAATTGTCCTGGCTGGTTGCAGTCCAATAGCACTGCTTGCAATTGCTGTTGTTACTACTGCCATTATTACTATAAGGTGAAGTTCACCCTGATGCAGAGGACAGCACAAGGTCAATTTGTTTATGAAATCCTAGATCAGCCTTTTCTGATGCTGTTAAGGGACACTTAAATTGTGCACAGCTTTTGTGCTTTCTCCTTAGAATTGAACATAGCCCATGTTAGGAATTTTCTAGCATTTTAAATCTGTAAAAATCTGCTATGTTTTTTGGGGGAAGAACAAATTAATGAACAAAATTTAGCATTCTGTACAATCCTATGCAATAAATAGTAAGAGGTGTAAGAGGCTGCTCTCTACAGCTTCCTCAGGAGGGGACGTGGAGAGGGAGGTGCTGAGCTCTTCTCCCTGGTATCCAGTGATAGAACACATGGGAATGGTTCAAAGCTGTGCCAGGGGAGGTTTAGACTGGACATTAGAAGCAATTCTTTACTGAGAGGGTGGTCAAACACTGGAACAGGCTTTCCAGAGAGATAGTTGATGCCTCAAGCCTGTCAGTGTTTAAGAGGCATTTGGACAATGCCCTTAATAATTTGCTTTAACTTTTGGTCAGCTCTGAACTGGTCAGGCAGTTGGACTAGATGATCATTGCAGGTCCCTTCCAGCTGAAATAGTCTATTCTGCTTCTCTTCTCTTCTCTTCTCTTCTCTTCTCTTCTCTTCTAAATCAGGATTAAATCTGTCCCTTATCGCACATGAGAAAACAACTAGCAGAAATAAAGCACAGAGACAGGGAAACTGAGAAAGCAAGAAACAATCCAGCAATTTGAAACAAATCCAGACTCAAAACCATGAAAACAATAGCTTGAAAAATTACACCAATGATGCTAAACAAGATAATGGACAAAGTAAACTCTAGATACATTGGCTTAACTATCTTAATGTTACATAAGAGACTATCTTGCCAAATCACAGGCTGCAAGAAGAATAAAGAGAACAAAATAAAAAAACCCTAAGCCAAACCAAACCAACCAACCAACCAACCACACAAACAAAAACCAGACCAACAAAACCACCCCCCCCCCCCAAAAAAAAACCCAAAAGAAGGAAGTTTAGATAAATTATTAATAGTGGGCTGAAATACAGAACTTACAGATAGCAAGTAGAAAAGTAATGTTCTCTTAAGCCATACCATTGGCAAATGTTAACCCAGACTCTCTCCTCCACTTTATCTAATCTCCCCATCCTATGAGGCATGCTGTTGAAAATGCTGTTTCTGTATTTAATGAGTGCATAATTTATTCTGTGTATCTATCATCTTTTTCAAACAAGCAATACCCTATACATGCACAATCTTTATAGATCAACGGCACTGGGTTTAATCCACTTACATTGCAAAATATGTTTTATGTATGGTGGTGTAGTTTCCGTTTCCTTTCTTTCCAGAGACATGCTCAGAAGCAGTATGGCACTGAACTGATGTCAAAACGAATGTTTGGAGAGCTTCTATGTTTTTTATCATCTGCAGTTCTTTAATGGTTTTAGTATTGTTATGGGTTTGTGTGGTGGGGTTTTGGTAGCGGGGGAGGGTCTGCAGGGCCGGCTCCTGTGCGAAGCTGCTGGAAGCTTCCCCGGCTCCAAGTCAGACCCGCCACTGGCCCAGGCCGAGCCCGTCAGCGATGGGATGACATAGTTAAGAAGGGGAACCCCCAGTGAGCAGGTGGATTGGAAAGTGCGAGGAGCACCTCTGTGGATGCCGAGGTCAATGAGGAAGGAGGGGAGGAGGAGCGGGGGAGGAGGGGCTGCCCCTGCAGCCCGCGGTGAGACGGCAGGCTGTCCCCCCCAGCCCACGGAGGGGAGCGGGGGAGCAGAGGCCCCCCAAGATGGCCGCGACTCCATGGGAAAGCCCGCGCTGGAGCAGCGTGTGACTGAAGATTGGCCCGTGGAAAGGACCCACACCAGGGAAGTTTGTGAGGAACTGCAGCCCGTGGAAAGGACTCACGTTGGAGCAGTTCATGGAGGACTGTCTCCCGTGGGAGGGAGCCACGCTGGAGCAGGGGACGAGCAAGGAGTCCTGCCCCTGAGGAGGAAGGAGCAGCAGAGACATGTGATGAACTGACCCCAACCCCCATTCCCTGTCCCCCTGTGCCACTGGGGGGAGGAGGGAGAGAGAACTGGGAGTGGAGGTGGGAAGGAGGGAGGGGTGGGGGGAAGGTGTTCCAAGGTTTGGTTTTACTTCCCATTATCCTTGTTTTGTTTTGATTTGTAGTAAATTAAATTGATTTTGTTTCTTCCCCAAGTTGAGCCTGTCTTTTGCCTGTGACCATAAGTGGTGAGCAATCCCTCCCTGTCCTTGTATCGACCCATGAGCCTTTCTTTATATTTTCTCCTCATCCCACCATGGCTGCGGGAGGGGAGCGAGTGAGCGGCTGCATAGTGCTTTGTTGCCAGCTGGGCTGAAACCACGACAAGTATGAAAGAGACCAAACTGTATTACCAGAATTGCAGCTACTTTCTTTAAGTTTTCAGTGCTCACCTTCAGTTAATACAGCTCGTTTAAGATTAGTGAATTAAGCAATATGCCCAGTAACAGATTTTGCATTGTTTAACTTTATTCACTGCTCATTAAAAAAAAACAAGACTGCACGGGGTTTTCAGAAAATGTTATTTGCAATTTCTCTTCTTTTTTTCCGGTTTTTGGCACTCACTTTGAGACCAGAAATTGTCTATTCTACCATATTGAATGACAACTGCAGTGAACTTTTGAGAGGAAAGACATGAAAGATGAAGTAACAACTACTTCTGTAACCATTCCACTAGGCAAATGTTTAGTCAAATTCAGAAGACATAACCCGGCGGTCTTAAGTACATACCCAGAATATGTATATATTACATCCTGAGCAGCTGGAACTTCATCCTGACTTAAGTACATTTTGTTATTGCTCTGTGCTTTGAGTCATGTGGTAATTTTTATAGATTCATTTTCTTTTTTTTATGTACATGACTTTTGTGAATTCTGATTTTCTGTGTAAAATCAGTATAGCATCAGCTGCTAGAGATACGCATCTGAGGTTGCAAACTTACCTTTCACATTTCTGCTCTTTTGAATACCTTTATGTTCACCATTCTGTTATTATCACTGGAAAATAGTAAATTATATATTCATGAGTGTTGTGGTTTAAACCCAGCTGGCAACTGAGCACCACACAGCCGCTTGCTCGCTTCCCCCATGTCAGTATAGGGGGGAGAATTGGAAGAGGAAACTTGTGGGCAGAGATAAAGATGGTTTAATAGGGGAAAGCAAAAGCCACGCACGCAAGCAAAGCAAAACAAGGAATTCATTCCCCAATTGCCATGGGCAGGCAGGTGTTCAGCCATCTCCAGGACAGCAGGGCTCCATCACGCCTAATGGTGACTTGGGAAGACAAACGCCATCACTCCGAATGTCCCCCCTTCATTCTTTTTCCTCAGCTGTATATGCTGAGCATGACGTCCTATGGTCTGGGATACCCCTTGGGTCAGTTGGGGTCAGCTGTCCCGGCTGTGTCCCCTCCAACTCCTTGTGCCCCCCCAGCCTCCTCGCTGGTGGGGTGGGGTGAGGAGCAGAACAGCCCTTGGCCCTGGGTTAGCACTGCTCAGCAGTAACGAAAACATCTTGACATTATCAACACTGTTTTCAGTACAAATCCAAGCCAGAGCCCTATGCTAGCTACTATGAGGAACATTAGCTTTATCGCAGCCAAAACTGGCACAATGAGATTGAGCTATGTTAAGTATGCATGGTAGAGAAGAATAGAAGCAGTTTGTTAAATGTCAGAGCATACTCTCCATGTTCAATATTCAGTTTTTATAACAAAGGGAATCTATCCCTATCTGTCTCACCTGTAAGACATACTTTTGAGTTGTGATCTCATTGTGACCTTTCTGCTCTGAAGTTGTAAGTTAACTGTATTTACAGTCACACCAGCTATGATGTCTTATAAAGTTTGTTTTAGTGAATACTGAAAAAAATCTCACAAACAAGTATTTTATATTGGCAACAGTAGAGTGATTACACAAAAAGTGGCAAATCTAGCAATATACTGTGAGATGTTGCTCTACTTTTACAAGGTAACTGTACTTATGTCTCCTCTTTTGATCCCTCAGGGTTATTTTGAAGGAAGAGGGCTGTTGCTTCTCAGTGGTTAATAATTGCTTTCTCTCTCTTCAGATGGAGCAAAAGTAGACTACCTAAGTGCAAAGGTACATTTTTATTTACAGGTATAATGAGGAGATAAGGGTGAGGTCACTGAAATATTCAATGTAGGGAAGTTGTCCAAGTGAAAATTCCTCTTTTAAAAAAAGTACATTCATTTACAAATTTTGAAAACCCAAATTTTTATGGAGTTTCTCATATATATGCTTCACAAATACCTTATTTTAGATAGGCTATGATCTCACCTATAAGGTATGAAGTCAGAGTTAGTTAAGGAACAGCTCACCACAAAGTTTCTGCCACTGAAGAGCTTTAAGAACAAGTTAGGCAACCATTTGCCAGATTGCCCTTGTGTCTGTGCATCAGTATTTGTTGTTTCAGCTACATCTCTTAGGCACCAAAAGTTCTCTAGGTTGGAAGATTATTTTGTTTGGGATTGTATTGTGATTGTGCTTGCAAATAGTCCAGTTTAATATTTTAGAAGTGGTTGACTTTCCATGTTGTCTTTTGACAGTTCCAGATTTCAGGCACTTGAAACAAGAACTAAAAATCAAATTTTGGTGACATCTCCATCAGTCAGAGTAAACTGCTTTCATTCTTCTAAAGGAGACAAAAGAAGAGGGTCTCTGTAGGACACATTTCAGCATTGTCAGGGCTTCTGTCTTTGCAACAACCAATGTTACAACAGTATTCATCATATAAACATTAGGCCCTAGCAAATTGACCAACTAGCCTGGGATGTTAAGTAGTTATGATATAAGTCTCAAACTATCACAGAAATTGCAGAATGAAAAGGGCAATATTTTTAATCTCATCCCTCATCTTTTTTATAGGTAACAGCTCTGTGTGACTCCTTTAACACTCATTTTTAAGCCAGCAAGGAAAATCTTGATAGAGATCTCATTTTCCACATTTTCTTCATACACATTTTGTTGAGACAGATTGATATAAGACATCAGTCTCTAGATCATAAGAGCAATCAAGTACTTTTCTGGTGGCTAATAAGTCTCTAGAGCATGAACAAGAAAAAGAATGGATCAGCTGCTTCTTACTGTCCTTTCAGTCTGCTGAAGTTTCTAGAGTAAGAAACTCTATGTTTGTCAGTGAGTTGGAGACAGTGGCCCAAGGCAAATCACTGTCTCTATCTGATCATCACCATATCCCTGATTTAGGCTTCAAATGCTGCATCTGCAGGGTATGAATAGCACCATTGGCCTTGATGTATATCTATAAAGTTTTAACAGTGCATTTAAACTGCTAAATTATGAGCTGCAGAACTTTAAGTAGTGTCATCTTAGCACCCAATGCCAGCTTCTATGAGATTGTAAGAGACAGTATGTTTTCCAAGCAATTAAGTTTACTTATAATTGGAAAACAATTCTGAATCATTTCCTCAATGCAATGATGTGCAAAGTTGGGATTATAAATGAGCAATTATCATATCACATCCAATGAATTATAGATTTTAACTGGCAGAGAAATAGATTTCTAATTGACTATTAAGTATTTTAACAAATAACTACAAGGAGAGACAAATGCTTACAGAAAAAAGTAAATTTTATTCATACAACATTGCATATTCAGGTAACATTTGAGTGTTAAGTACCCTTGTAGACAGGAAATAGAAACAAGTGTGTATTCTGGTTTATTTCTATATTGGCTAAAATAAATCAGTTTGCTAAAACAAATAAATAAATAAGTAAACTGTGGTAATTTGTGAATGTAATTAAAAGCATAGGAAAATAAATCAGCCCTGAGCCCTCTAATAATCCTGATGTGCACAATTATGACTCGGTTCAACACATTTACCTTTGAAATATGTCTTTTTTTTCCCTGGTGAGAAGCCCAGTGAAAGCAAGCTGGGCACACACTCACGCACATGTGTGTATGCAGAGAGAGAGACCTCAGGGTATTTTGTTCAGAAGCTAATTTTTTTTGAACGAGGTGAAGAGTAATGTGTACTTCTTACACCTTACTAGCGCTATGTATTTGTATTAAATATAACAACAGCTAAATGCTGTGACCATCACTGCAGAAGAAATTCCCGGTAGATTTCATTGAAAAACTCATGCCACCTTCACTGAGCCATTCAGAAAGCCCTATAAAAGGGTACAATAAATTGACATGGCTAGGCACTAGGGTGATAGATCATTAGGTGTACATAGGTATATATGCAGTACTTCCTGTGAAATTTTTCTTGACTGTGCAGTTAAGCAATCTGAATTTACTACACAAAGTAGATTTATATTAGATGGAAGTCTCCTTACTCATGTCCTGGCCAATCCCTCCTCAAGTGGTATTGCAGCCACTCATGGACCATCTATTAAATAGACGATATAGTGAAACATTAAGCAAAACACAAAACACTTAGCTACTGAGAAATTCTTATTGGGACTTACAGGCCACTTCTTTAGATTGCATTTATATATGAATGCCAAGAATATTTTGTCATATACAAAAGATATTGTTGGGGAAAAATGTCCTTAGTGTTTATTGAAGTGCAATCAACTCTTCCAAGACACTAGGAAAGCTCACCTGGTTGTAGGAGATTACTTCAAAGAATTTTCATGACATACCCAGAAATTCCCAGTAGACGGGGAAGGTAGTTGAAAGCATAGGAACAGATTATTCAACTCACCAGAAGGAATCCACCTGCTATGTGTTACATAGACTCAGTCTGTTAAATCCCAGTTGGCTCCTTAATGCGTGAAGTAACTACAATAGAAATGAAAAGAACGTGTTTTTTTTTTTTTCTTCCTTAAAAAATTCTGGCAAGCTTTTCCTTTTGTTTGACCCCTCTTCAGTGAACAACTTATCCCTTTAGGACCAGATTATAATGGTCTCCATATGGGGTTGCAGCTTTAGGTAATTTGAGAGAGAGGCTAGTACAGTATGCAGATAATTGTTATTAGCAAGATTTCACAATAAAAGTGCATTGCATTCATGCTATGTAATCTGCCTGCTTAATCTTTACATAGTTATTAGTCTAAACCTTTGCCGTTTCTGGAAGCCACTTATCTAAGAGCTAACCTCTTCCCTTTGTGGCATCATTACAGTAGCCATAAATGGAGGAGGATGAAGTGGAATTTCAAACTGAGTTTAAATGCGAAGGATTAACAGAAAGCAGTTTCTATGTGGTAGCCTTCATCTACATTCTGACTTGCCTCAGGAAGGATCTGTAGATCATTCAGACATTTGTCTTGGTTGTTTCAGCAACCTTGGGTTGAAATGAAGTTTGAATTAGATTATTGTAGAAATTTGCCACAGTTGCTTCATTGATAAATTTAATATTTATATTCTGTGAACATGATCCTATAAGTATTTTGTCCTGGCTTAGTCTATTTATGTAAGTAGTCTTAAAGACTTGATTGCAAATGTTTTTTCAAGTGAAATGAGTCACATACAAGTTCTGGTAAGAAATGAGTGTTTTGAATACACTAAAACATATTTGCTAGCAATAGCATGCCTGCATAAGAAATCCTTGGGCAAGTTTTTAGCTGCCCTCTTGTTTACTTCAGTAGCAAGTGCATTCTTATTGTTCAATAGAAGATAGTGATTTTTTTCAGGACAAAGAGATTTCAAATATTTACAAATAGATACCAAAAAAAAAAAAAAATCTTGTTACCCCTATGTGAGCTTAAATACTTCAAAGCAAAAAGCTTTCTTCCCACAATCACCTCCCCATCTGGTGGGAAAGACCTATTCAGAGGTCAATAAATATCTTCATATTGAAACCAATGTCCTTTTTAATGGAAAGAAGAAGATTGATTCAAACGCTGAAGTTCCTTAAGCTTGTTCATTGACTGAAGATTATATTGTATAGATTGAGTATCTCACCTGACCTTAGTTAAGCAGCAGAGTACAGAGAGGGAGATGGTTTTCAGCACCAAGCCTAGGCCAGAAAACGTAAAAGCAATTTTGCATTCTCAGTCTATGTATCATCTGAGTTACATGCTGGGGTGACACTTAAAGTGACCTCGTCTGCTCCTCCTCTTCTACCCACATCCTAATTTCCATGAAAAAGAAATCAAGATGAATAGTCCTAACAGAAGCCAGTGCATGCTCTAGGGCTACCTAGTCTGGGCAACCTGGGGACCAGGTCAATACAAGTGCCCCAGTATGCCATGGATAAATGTGTGAGTATATTGCTGCATAGAAGATTATGTCTCTCCATATTTGGGAAGTACCGTTTTACATTCAGATATACTAGTGTAAAGAAATGAAGTCCCCTGTGGTAAATGTCAATCAATACCTATTCCAAGGTTAAAGTATAACCAGCAGTTCTGTGATAGGAATTCAAAACACAGAATCAATTCACTTCCATTTTGTTTAGTGCTTTTTTTTTTTTTTTTTAGTGTCGTCTAGAGGATATTTATGAGTCACAACGAAACTTGGTGTGAACTTATTGTATGGCGTAACACCCTATTCAGTAGTCTGCATGTATGTATTTGTGTGTGCACGTATATATCCATGTAGGAATACCAAGTGTGGCATGTCAGTTAAGTAGATTTGTAAGTTTTTATTTCATTACTAGCTGATTTATTGCAAACAATTATTGAAATATCAGCACTAATTACAAAGCGTGCAGCACTTGATACTTTAACTGTGCTTCTTCTGCACTGTTACTCATAACTCAGCTATAGTATAATTGTGTCTGAAGACAGCTGATGAGAAAATCAGGTTAGGTCATTCAAGCCAGTTGCTACTTTAGTGGACAAGCAGCATGGATCTATCACACTAGCAACATCAGTATCATATATGTATATATGTATGCATACATACATAGAAATACAGCCTTGTCTCATTCGTTATACTATAAGACAAGTCCTTACATGGATGCATATGTATACATACTTAAAGAGAACTCACGGATCATTGTTGGGATTTTGATTAATTTAATATTAATTATGGGAATTTCTTTCAGAACACTATTTTGAAATAAATAAGTGTCAGGACCTCAAATGAAACATGTTCATGTTCATGTCAGGTAACAGTTTGTCAAATTACTGTACAAAGCATGGAGCAAATTGGAATTCTGATGGCAAAAAATTGCAGCTCTGCTTCAGTGGTGAGTGAATACATCTGTAACTGCCTTTGCTCAGCAGAATCCCACTCTTTCAGAGGGGATAAGTGGGGTCAAATTCTAACCCAGCCTCACTAGTATAGTTTAACCAGCTCAGAATATACTTAAAGTCAGTGCTAAGTAGGCAGTTTCCCTTAATGTTATGTGAGTGTTTATTGCAAGGCCAGGTGTGTACTGTCATAATGCCCCAGGGCACTTTACAGGGCACAGGATCCCGAGAAACATACTGGCATTGCCATAGCCAATCCCAAGAAACTATCTCTCTGGATAATAATCAATGGAAGAATTAAACTATCACATTATACACATATATCTCCATTTATTTGCTTTGCCAAGTGAAGCCACAACAAAAGAATGGGTCTTTTTTTAAATGTATTTTCAAGGTCACACCATGTACTTTTTTCCCTTGGAACAGCTATAAATTTGCTGAATGCACCCATATGAGTTAACAGTAGATAACAAATGGACTCTCTGAGGTAATCTAAGATTGTGCACTCAGTTTCTAATTCTGTATCTTGACTTCTAAAATTACTTTACTTTCTGTAGTGGTGATGAGACTATGAGAAAACATCCAGATAGACCACAAATTTAATACACACACACACATACACACACAGAGCAATAATCTCTCTCTTCACTGTGTTCTGGGTGTGAGCATATACACATATATAGAGAACCTACAATTAAAAATCCAATTAGAAGAATGTTTGTTTATTTTGTTCACAATAAGGCAAATTACCACTCAGCAGTAATCTAACTAAGAAATTTAGGGCCCACTGGGAACAAGAGGAAACCCTTTTATGTCTGAAGTCATAAAGAACATTTAAAGAAAACCCCCAAAACCAAAACACAATAATTTTATTTTCTTTCCAGGAAGTTGAAGGTGTTACATCACTGTGACACCAAGGTAAGGGAGAGTGGAGAATCACATTTGCATTTAAACACTACTTTTCATCTGAGATAGCCCAAGGTCTTAAGTATTAGCTCTTGCACCCTGCTTTGAGGCGAATGGGTGTTATTTTCCCTGTTCTAAACAAGTGCAAATGGAGACATGAATTATTTAGTTGAGTCAAGACTATGAATCCAGTTAGTGGCAGAAGAGTGAATAACCTCCAAGAGCTCTGGTTTCTGGTTATCTGTTCTCTGGATCTCAAGCCTAAAATATCTTAATGTGTATTTAGATGTCAATGGTCTTGAGGTTTTTTTGAGCATGGGTTATACTTTGTTACTGTAGTTGGCTTGTGAGTTTGGAACTTTTTCCTTTTTTAAGTGTCTTTTCATTTGAATAACAATACAGGGAATGCTACAATGATTCCTGCTATATCAGTCTTCATTTTTGAAAAGATGACCTCTGAAACTCTAAATTATTATGCAAATGAATTAACAAATGGTGTTAAAATTTGGATTTCTTACAGATGGAAAAGCTTTTCATATACCTACCTGTTTTCATGATCAAAACCTTAAGGCTTAATATGAAAGGGAAAGTCTCTCACAATTCATTTGCTCTTGCAATGAATTATCAGGTATTTCAACCTGTGTTCAGAAGGGGTATCCAGGAGGGTGCAGGCTTATGCCGTATCAGGAGGCATCTCCAAACAGCTGATTTTTTTTTGTGTTCTTAGAAGGCTGTTAACAACTGTTACTACTAGAGAATTAACTATACTGGAAAATTAATACTGTCCAATATGCTGAATAATGACCCTATTTTAATTTGTATATTGTTTGTTGGCAGCAATCCGTGACAGTATTAACTTCTAACATCATTACTGACTGTCTCAAACTGACAACGACTGATACTTTGCAGCAAGCTGATAGGCAATTATCATAGTGTCCACACCAAAGAGCTCTGTGCTCAGTAAAGCTAACAGTGCAATGTTTCTGGAGCTTCTGGAGGTAGAGAGGATGTGTATGTAAACCTGCTTTTTAATTAGATCGATATTAGAACCCACTTTTCATCTCATCTCTCATCCCCCAAATGTAGAAGACTGCTTATAAGCTTGTTAATACTTCTCTGTTAGGCTTGATGTTCCTCGGTCACGTACCTGTAGAAAAGCCATAGACGAAGCCTATCTGAAAGCACCACTCTGACAGATGCGACCGTCACTACGTCTGCCCGGCCCTGCCTGACTGACCTGCTCGGATCTGGAAAACAAAGAAGGGATGGAGAAACTTTGTTGTGTGGCTGTTGCTGACTTCACCCATTGTGGAACACAGGTAAAGTGGGAGAGCAGAGGCAGATGGAAAGCCCAGTGACAGCTGTTAGCTGGCCTCAGTGAAAGCCAAAGGGATTGTCCCCAGCTGCATGATTAACAGGGCCATTAGTGGTTTATGATGACAATCTATCCAGAAAATAAAGCACAGCTGGAATAATAGCCCCTTGTGGTAGAGTGGCACATCCAGAGATGGCTGGCGGTGTGGAGGAGGTGGCGTCGCTGGAGGAGGGAGCCAGGCCACCACCCTCTAGAAGGGTTGGAGCCAGTGTCCCTTCTCCTGGGAGTGCCCTGGGCAGGGAGCAGGGGGCTTGCTTGGTACGAGTGTGTTGTGTAAGTTGCAGAATAAGAACCTCACAATAGAAACGGCTTTCCACCCACGATGTCTGCCCTGCTCATTAAGTTTTAAGCTGTGTGTCACTGGTCACTGAGTGGTATGGTTTGGTCCTTCTGCCCACACCAGTTAAATTCCCCTGTGACAAGAAATCAAAGTGGAAAGGCTTACTTTAAAAAGTGCAAGAATATGAAGCCAAAGCTAGAGCCCAAACATTTTGAGAATGAAGCTAAGAGCAGCAAAAGGAGTGATACTGCTATACCAGAAAATATTTTGCAGGATATCATGAGATCCTCTACTTTCCTGTGAGCAGGGTGTGAAATCTTCCTCTACAGCACATCATCTTGTTGAACTGTTATTCACAAAAATATAATTAAGTATCAAATAAAATTAAATAAAATGTCAAGTACTTATATTAAATATATAATTCTTTAACAATTGAAGTACTTCAAACTAAATAATAAAATAAAATAAAATCACTTGTGACTTTGCAAGTTATGCATATCTGCCAGGCAGCTGAAAAGCACTTGTCAGTGTTGCATGTTTTTACTTTTAAGGGCTGGTACCAAGCTGCTGTGTCTTAAAGTTCTTGGACTCCTAGCGTACGATAAATGTTTTCTCAGTGACAGTTACCTAATTAAAAATTATTATCAGGCATAAATAGTAGGTAGGTGTTTCAGGACTTTTAATGCTTCTCCTCTGTGGTGCTGATCCTTTTGTAATTCTGTGTAGTGTGTGTATCTATCACTGCAGATTTTCTGTGTTGTACCCAGTTCAGTTTCATTCTTCCAGCCTGAGCTTAGAATGTGCAGAGCTGAATATTAAACATGCTGGAAAACTTAAATTAACAATGTTTTATCAGATCTTAAGTACTCACTGCATTTCATTTTACTTATGTCTTCAAGATATTGCAGAGAAAACCACTTTAAAATCTTAGCATTTTTTTATATAACAGAAAATAGGTGGAGACGATAGAAACAGGAAGTTATATCTAGTGGCACTGAAGACAAATTGTATAGTCAGAAATCCCTATTTGCCATTGCCGTTTTCATTTTTCATTAGGAGACAGATTTCAAAACAGGAAGGGGAGTAAACTCTTTCACTTCTTGTATAGAAAAAGGAATTGAAGACCACAAAAAAAAAAAGATTCTGTGTTAAAGATTACAGATCTGTTGGCCCTTTGTTAATTTATCTATGAGATACTGTTGAAAATACATTGAATCTTACTTTGTGCAGAGCTTGCATAGTTTATCCCTTCAGATTTTGACTTGTTACAATATTCAAATATCAGAAATGTGTACTCCTTTTTCTAAATTCCTTGTTTAGAGGAAGTTATTTTTTTCCCTAGAATAAACAGTCCACAGTGTGAGGAAATAACCCCTCTGGCAATGCAAAACTGAAAAAGACTTTTATAGCTGGCTGTATTTCTTCACAAATAAAGAGTTACATTTATATACAAGTGGCAAACATTGCTGAAAAACACCTGATGGTCAGCACTAATAGACACCTCTTTAATTTTGTGTCCATCATAGTATAAATGAGGTGCTTTAGGGAGTGATATACTAATATTGAAAATTTTTTATTGACTTACGCTATAGTACCTGATTCTCAGGAAGAATTCCAGTTCTCGGGGTGATTTCATGGAGAAGCAGTCCAGAAAGTATCTTGAAGATAGTTGTATTTATTTATGAGGCCACTCATCCTAAACAGCGTGTTGCAGCAGAGAAGAAATAGCAGTTTAATGCAGTTAGTTTCACACAAAACAACATCTTGGCTATAGAATGATCTCTCACAGTCTGGTAAAGTGAATTTATTACTGTTGCCTATTTATTATTTATGATGTACTAAAGACCTAGAAATCCCATTCAGTCCCCAGTTAGGCATGGGTTGTATAGATAGATAAGAATAAGACAATTCCTGCCAGCATAAGCTTTACAAGCAATTATTTGCAAACACTGATCACCTTGACAAGAGCAAGTCTGTTAGTTTCTCAGGAAGCAGTATAAATGTAGAGATTACCTTGCTGAAATCCTGAACATGAATTAATCAGAATATCATGTATGTTAATATTATAGTGTGTTATAAGGATTACAAATAGATGAACAGACATAGAGTTTTCTGGATCCATATTACTCAACCCTGTAACTAAGAAAGGAAAATAGGCAGAAATTTGCAGATAAATCTTAAAACTGTGAAAATGTGCTTGCATGTCCAACTGCAAGAAACAACTTAAATGACCTCTTACACATGTGATGTTAAAATTTAAACTGGAGATTTTAATTCTGGCTACGTGAAATTATAAAGAAAGCTCTTCTATTGCTTTCAGTGAAGGCACAGTTTTAACTTTTTTTAGGTTTGATACAGAATCCAGTGAAATTATTGGAAAGTGTTCTAGTGACTTCGCTGAGGTATGAATTATGCCCAACACAGTTACACCCTAGCTCATGTGGCCTGTTCCACTATTCAGCTCTGGAAGAATATTGATTTCTATTTTTCTGTTGAAGGCAGGATTAACTAACCACTTACTGGGGGAAGGAATAGATTGTGGCTATGAACTGGACAAAAAGCATTTCATCCTCTTTAATTGGTTCTTATTTGCATATGACCACATTACTTTAAGGCAACTTTGGAAGTTCCTTTTAATGCTGTCCTTGAAATCTCATTTCCAATGTTTAGACACTGTATCAAATAGCTCAGCCTACAGGACTGCAATTATCACCTGCAAAACACAAATTGTATCTTTACTCTCTCATTGATCTATTCAGTTAGTATAAAGCAGTCCACATCTTATGAATAACTAAGCATATTTTTATCACACATAAACATTTCCTTACCTGCATGATATAACTGTAGTTTTGTAACCAGTTTCTTAATTGTTTGCTTATCAACAAAACAAAACAAATAACCCCCTGATTCTTTCTAAACACTAAACTTTTACTTAAATCTTCCAAATGCCTTTTTCCTTGTATATTGTCTGCCACTGAGCAAAAGTGATGGATTGGCATATTATCGTCGTCCACACTATGTGTGCTTGTAGAAGTTTATCAACCCATAAAATAATAATAAAAAAGCCATTTCCACTAAGTCAGTTAGCACAGAAACTCCAAATGCCATTAAAAAAGTCTATATTTCCTGGTGCATACACTTCTATCAAGGGATTATCATGGTAAACCCATGAATCTTCAGGCCTTCTGACACTTGTACACATGAACACTTTTTCACATCAGATCATGCATTACAGAGTCAGTTGTCATATTCTTAAGTGTTTGTAAGATTCAGTTTTAGGTAAAATGACAGCTTTAGTTATTTCTTGTGCAAAGAAATATTTCCAGAGGCTTCTATACTTTCAACCATTTCCATATTCCTAGAGATAGTATTTTTAAAATATATCTGCAGCTAGCAAAGTTGTTGTGAATTATCACTGAGATCAAAAAAAAGTTAGAACACTGCTTTCAGGACTCTGAACTCAGAAGCTTCAGGTTCAAGTTATTTCCACTTTCTGGTTGGTTTATTTAGTTGGTTGGTGGTTTTTGTTGTGGTTGTTTTTTTTCTTTTGTTTTTAACTGAAAGTGAATCCAATTGATATATTCAATTTTTCTACGTTTGGCAGTCAAAAATTCTGAATAATGACATTGTCAAGAGTAGTTCTTTATTTAATTTTTTGGTGCTCAGGTTCTCATCTAAGTATTGCTACTTTTTGTATATTACTAATTTTTTTAAATTAAATACTAGAATAGGTTCATCTATATTTTTTATGAAGTAGGGGGTTTCTTAAGCCCCATTATTTCTTAGAAATTATAAAGAAGTAAGTATGGCTAGATTTTGGAAAATGACATGTTACTCATAATACATTTTCCATTTAAAAATGTCTCCTAAGGACAAAAGCCATTAGTACTAACCTTTTAATGAGAACAGACAGACTCTTAATTGTGTATTTTCCTGAAGAATAGTTTGCACTTTGCCCTCACCACCTAGGTGATTATGCTTTTTTAATATTCACTGTACATGAAATGTAAGATAGTTCTGGTTTTATCTGTGGTCTTTTATGATGTTTCTTCATGCACTTTTAGTGTTGTTTCTGTATGGTTTATACATTCCATAGTGCTTCCTTGCATAGAAGTGATGATGGGTGTGACTGGAAGAGGGATAATGAAGCTGTAATACCTGACAGAATGTGATTTATGCTGCTGTAATTCACATTTTGTGTGTTATTAATGTGTTCACATGCCATCAGACTGCTAAGGCTGAATTATGGAAATGTAGATCACACTTCTATGTGTTATCGGGGTTAGAAGTGGCTTTGCATAACAGTAGTCGAAATAAAAAAAAGTGAAAGTGTTTCTAGAGAAATAATTATTCTAAGTAATTATCATGATTATTCTATTTTTCTCCTCATTGAAAAAAACCAGGACCTGATGACACATCACTGGAATCAATCAACAGTTTACCGTCAGTATCAATGGACATAAAACTAGACATATTTCATCACTGGGTTTTCCATGAAAAAGACCTATAGGATTTCGTCTTCACTAAAGACTAAAGTATTCACTAAAAAAAATATGAAATTAGAATAAATATATTTAAACGCCCATGAAAGTCTATTTACTAATACAAGCTACTTTAATGAGTTGTTCAAGACCTACTGCAGGCTCTAGCAGAAATGTCAGCATTGAATACATAATGTCTCCCCTCCTGCCTTGCAGCAGAGTTCAACAATGCTTCAGAGGCAGCTTATCTTCTGAAGTTTTAATACTTTCTGAAGAGAAGGTAAAACTTTAAAATAGATCAACTGCCTCTGACAAATTTGTTGCCGGTAGTGAGCTAAATGGGAGAGGAATCCACAGCATTCACCTTTCACACAAGTTGTATGTGAACCATGGATGACTGTGGGTAGCTGAGTTTCAAAAGCGGACAGTCCTCTTTCTGCCTCATCTGGATGTTGCATGTTGGAGTAGTTTAAAACCAGCAGGGATTATTTCAAGTCAAGTTTCTTTGTATAAAAAGCTAAATTTAGATAACAAACTTGACTCTCGATTTGACTTTTTAAGCAAAAATGTTACTTGAAAGTACCCTTGTAGTCTTTGCACTAAACCACTAATATATCTCGTACTTTTGGGGACCTTCCCCTTTTTTCCTTCAGCCATGAAAACAGTTCCTCCTATCAGAATTTTCTGGTGCCATAGAAATTCTGTAACCAAGGAAACTATCAAGCATGCTAGATGAGCTTGTACTGAAGTTCAAAAATCAAAGTATCTTCTAAAAATTTAAAACAAGCAAAGAACTCAAGCACTCATAAAAGTGTGCTTTTTTAAAGCTTAGGTTCATCAAAATGTTTAATTTGTTTAATTATTTATTTGGAGCATCCTTTGCACAAGTAAAATTCAGCTTAACATCTTACTGTTACACTGAGAGCTGTAGTTCTTTATGTTGCTCTTGACAACTTTCATTTTCCTTGCACTTCGTGTTAGAAACTTACGTTGTCCTTGAGATGGCCCTATGGCAAAATAGACCCAGAAACACCATGGCTTTGAAAGCCTGGGAAGCCACGTGTAGATATTTGTCTACATGTTCTTAGGAGTTGTAAGGAGTTCTATGTACGACAAAACACAATACACACCAATACACACTATTGCAGCTTTTTTTTCTTTTTTTTTTTCTTTTAAGTGAGAAGTAAAACAGAATTCTCAGACTTTCAAATCTATTTTTAACTGGACTATGTATTACTTAAAGAATGTTTTACCAGAAGACTGAGAAGTGATTATTTGAGTCTGTTCCATCTGGAGTCTTTCCATTGATTGCAATGGGAGTTCAGCTAGCCCTTGATACACAACATTTTCTTTCACAGAAGAGCATCTGCAATTGGGTCATTTAATTTATTCTCACACTAATTTAGGGTTATTTCCCTACAGTAAATGTACTGGCTAGTTTAGTTTAAAATATCACAAAAAGTTTTCACCTGTTCTGAAATTCTCCTTGGGACTGTTTTCAAGCTTAACACATAGTATCACATAAAATTATCTTTTTTTGGGGGGGGGGGGGGGGGGGGGGGTAAAGTGCCCCCCCCCCCAAGCTCCCTGAGGTTTGACTGATATTCTTTATAAACCTATTCTGCTTGCAATCCTGCTATTCTCAAAGTAGTCATAATTTCTTTATATGTGTTTCATTACTTAATGGAATAGAAATTGGATTTAACAGATCCTAACTACCTGTCTTTCTTCTTTACAAATCAATATCAGATTGGCTTCTCATAGGTGTTCCTCTTTCATAATTTTCCAAAAATAGCTACCATCACTGTTTACTTAGTCACTGCACTGTGATTTATCAAATATATCTGCAGGCAAAATTGGCTTGTCTCTTTCCTATTGTGAAAGAATGTGCTCCTAACTGACTTGTAGCATCATACTTTTCTCCTAAGGAAGCAGTAGTCTCAAAAAATGAGCAGAAGGAATTATCATTGATGAAATAAAATTAAACAATATAAATGTATATTTCTGATCATTTAATCTCTAAAATCTCTATAAAAATTACAACTTAATTTTAAAACCAATGCAAACACATTCAGTAAAACACTAGATGAAAAAGCAAAGTTTGGCTGAATGCAGATCTTTCAGATTCCAAGCTCTTGGTTGTAGTATCCTTTAGGAGGACATGTCCAAATCAAACTTCCTGAGTAATCAAATCATATGTAACTGTAGGCTATCAAATTTATCAAGCTGTATCTTAAACATACATGTCAACTTTTTTCCACTGCTTTTTCTAATTTTCTAATAAAATCCACTCTTTGTGGAGCTCAAGACGAAAAAGAATTTGTATGATCTTTGGAAGCAAGGTCAGACTTTGTGGGAAGATTACAGAGCTGTGGTTTGTATATGGGGAGAAGACACAAAAGGCCAAAGCTCAATTAGAGTTGAAACTGGCCAGTGTTGTTTCAGATAACAAGGGCTTTTTTAAGTGCACTAACATCAAGAGGAGGTGTTGTGGTTTAACCCCAGCCAGCAGCTAAGCACCTTGCAGGCGCTTACTCACTCCCCCTCACCCAGTGGGATGGGGGAGAAAATCGGGAAAAGAAGTAAAACTTGTGGGTTGAGATAAGAACGGTTTAATAGAACAGAAAAGAAGAAACTAATAATGATAATGATAACACTAATAAAATGACAGCGGTAATAATAAAAAGATTGGAACATACAAATGATGCACGGTGCAATTTCTCACCACCCACCAATCAATGCCCAGTTAGTCCCCGAGCAGAGATTCCCTGCCCCCCGCCCCCCCCCCCCCACTTTATATACTAGATGTGATGTCACATGGTATGGAATACCCCATTGGCCAGTTTGGGTCAGGTGCCCTGGCTATGTCCTGTGCCAACTTCTTGTGCCCCTCCAGCTTTCTTGCCGGCTGGGCTTGAGAAGCTGAAAAATCCTTGACTTTAGTCTAAACACTACTCAGCAACAACTGAAAACATCAGTGTGTTATCAACATTCTTCTCATACCGAACTCAAAACATAGCACTGTACCAGCTACTAGGAAGACAATTAACTCTACCCTAGCTGAAACCAGGACACGAGGTCTAAAGAAAACATTGGACTGATAAGTGTTAAAGACAGTCATCTGACTAATAGTGATGAAGAAAACCTGGAGGCATTCAGCGTGTTTTTTTCATTAGTCTTTAAAAATATTGATAGGCCTTGGGCTGCCTGGTCCCTTGAGTCAGAGGGCTATGAGTGTGGGAACAGTGACTTTCCATTTGTGGATGCCGAAATTGTAAGGGACCAGCTGTATCAGCTGAATATTGACAAGTCCGTGGAGCCTGAGGGGATTCATCCCAGAGTACTGAAGGAGCTTGTGGATGTTATGGCAGGACTTCTCTTGATCATCTACTGACAGTCTTGGGAGTCTGCGGAGGTCCCTGCTGACTGGAAGCTAGCCAATGTTATTCCAGTCTACAGAAAAGGTGTGAGGGAGGACCCAGGGAGCTATGGACTTGGTTATCTAACCTCAGTTCCTGGAAAAATTATGGAGAAGATTATACTGAGTACTATTGAAAGGCATTTAAAGAATAATATAATCATCAGGCACAGTGGACTTGGGTTCACAAAAGGAAAATCCTGTTTAACTAATTTGATATCCTTCTATGATAAGGTTACACGCCTAGTGCATGAAGGGAAGGCAGTGGATATAGTTTTTCTGGATTTTAGTAAGGCTTCTGATACTGTCCCTCACAGCATCCTTCTGGACAAGTTGTCCAACTGTGGGATGAGTGGGTTCATGGTGCGCTGGGTGAAGAACCAGCTGAAGGGCAGAGCTCGAAGGGTTGTAGTGAATGGGGTTACATCTGGCTGGCGACCAGTCACCAGCGGTGTTCCTCAGGGTTCCACTCTAGGGCCAGTCCTGTTCAATATATTTATCAACGATCTAGATGCAGGCGTTGAATGCATCATTAGCCAGTTTGCTGGTGATACCAAACTGGGAGGTGCTGTTGACTCTCTTGAGGGACAAGAGGCCTTGCAGAGGGATCTAGATAGACTGGAGCATTGGGCTGTGACTGATGGGATGAAATTTAACAAGTCGAAATGCCAGATTCTGCACCTAGGCTGGAGTAACAGCAGGCACAGGTATAAACTGGGAGAGCAGTGGCTGGAGAGCAGCCCTGCAGAATGGGCTCTGGGGGTGCTGGTGGGCAGCAGGCTCAACACGAGTCAGCGGTGTGCCCTGGCAGCCAAGAGGGCAAACCCCATCCCGGGGGGCATCAAACACAGTTGAACCAGCCGGTCAAAAGAGGGGATTATCCCCCTGTATTCAGTGCTGATGCGGCCTCACCTTGAATACTGTGTGCAGTTCCGGGCTCCACAGGTTAGGAAGGATGTGAAGGTCCTTGGACACGTCCAGAGGAGGGCAACAAAGCTGGTGACAGGGCTGGAAGGCATGTCCTGTGAGGAGCGGCTGAGGACTTTGGGCTTGTCTAGTCTGGAGAGAAGGAGGCTGAGGGGTGACCCCATTGCTTTCTACAGCTTCCTGAGGAGGGGACGTGGAGAGGGAGGTGCTGAGCTCTTCTCCCTGGTATCCAGTGATAGGACACATGGGAATGGTTCAAAGCTGTGCCAGGGGAGGTTTAGACTGGACATTAGAAGCAAGTCTTTACCGAGACCGTGGTCAAACACTGGAACAGAATTCCTAGAGATGTGGTTGATGTCCCAAGCCTCTCAGTGTTTAAGAGATATTTGGACAATACCCTTAACAACATGCTTTAACTTTTTGTCAGCCCTGAATTGGTCAGGCAATTGGACTAGATGATCATTGCGGGTCCCTTCCAACTGAAATAGTCTAGTCTCTTCTATTCTGTTCTAAACTTCCAGAGAGAGCTGGGACAGATGTGGTATTTGCAGAGCATGTAATTGCTGATGACACATGGATCAGTCCTGGAGGGAACCATCGGCCATGATCTCCAGCCAGAGATAAGGACTTCATTGCATTGTCTGGTGTGCTTCATGTGCAATGCCAAACAGAGACAGAATTTCCCCAGGTGTCTAAGAAATTTATGTAAGAAAGAGGATTTTAAGTTTAGTAATAGCATACAGCAAAATTATTTGGACTAGAATTAAGGCAGGGAAGAATAGATCAATGGAATAAGAAAATGAATGTTATGGTCAGCAGGCCTCTTACAAATAGGCAGCTTGACCAAATGTATAGAGAATTTAGCCACACCAAACATCGCACACAATCTCAGTAGCTTGAAATACCATACCTGAAAATTTTAAATTAGGACTATATGTGATCAACAACCCAGACAGGATGTTGAAAATGGTTGCAAAATAGTCAGAAAAGCATAATCATAATCATAATCATAATGGGAGATTTCAATTGCTCACACATAGACTGGGTGAACATTGTGCTATAAAGCGTTACTTTTTTTTGAACTCAAATGCTTTTTGGAGCAATTTGCCTCTAACAAATCACTGAAATGAAATCTGCTTTTGATTTATTCTTGAGAGATGCACAATACTTGATCCAAGAATTATTTTAGTAGTGACCGTGGTTATTTCCTACTTTAGAGAAGTAAAAAAATGTTCCTAATTCAACTGAATAATGTTTTATTTTTCTTTTAAAAGATAAATTGCATAAAATGAGGAAAACAGTTAAAAGATTACCTAAAAAGCAGCTAAAAGGATAAAATGTTTTCTGGAGGTATGAGGAATGTCTAAAAAAAGGTTATTTAGGCTTTTGGATAAAAAAGGAGAAAATATGAAGGGACTCAAACTCTATTATCAGCTGAGTATGGCTAACCAGAAGAGTAAAGAAAGTAAGTAGTAGAAAAGCTTTCTTCCTAAAGTGGAAGTCTTCTCCAATTGAATAAACCAGAAAAGAGTATTAACCCTTAATAGCCAAATGTAGAAGCCTAATAAACCAAGCCCCAAAAAAGATTCTGTAGAAAAATATGTAAAAACCATTGTAATAAAATGCTTTCTAAGTGCTCTGGAAGTCAGATGACTGTTAGTGATGTCGGAGCCCAAAATTGTGAAGGTGTACAAGGAGCATCCAAGGATATTAATGCCGTAACAGACATCATTAGTGAGGTGAGTCTGAAGAACTCTTTCTAACTGAACTGAAACTGATGAAAATTAACAAAAACAATTTGTCAGGAACAGGCAGTATTCACTCAAGAGTTCTAAAGGAATTTGAATCTGACATTGTTAAATTACTAGTTTCAGTTTATAACCTAGCCTTCAAAAGCACTGGAGGAACGGAAGGTGAAAAACCTATATTTCAAATAGCATATTCTGTATTGAACAAATCAATAGAAATCATATTAAGGAATGGACTTATAAGATACATGAATAACAAGAAATATAGAAGAAGCAATACTTCTTTCAAAAGGAAATAATAAATCATAAATTTAATAAAATTACTTAAGATAATCAGAGATTACACTAATAAGTCTGATCTGTGTGATGTCGTGTTTAGAGTTCAAAAAAGGTATTAATTGGAAAAGTTCACTAAAAATTCTTAAAAAAACTATGCTGGGATAGAAGCAAAAATCTTCTAGCTGGTCTTGTTAGTAATTGTTAAAATCTAGGAAAAAGGAATAGGAAATAGGAATAATTTTCATTTTTCACTGCACAAGTGGGCTACCAGTGGGGTTCCACAAGCACCCTGTGCTCTTCAGTATATTTGCAAACAGTCTAGTAAAGATAATGGATACTGAGGTCACAGAGGTTTCTGATTAAACAATTATGAAATGATTTTGAATAGAATCAGATAAATGTACCTAGAATGAACAGTTGGAAGACCTTATGATACTAAAGATGGAATTAATCTAATCTAAATTTAGCTGTCTAGAAATTTGATATCCAGACTACACTTGGCATTTAAGATTCCAGAACAGTGTGTGGAAAAAGATATGTACTTTAGGAAGACGGTCCATCCATTTCAGCTTACAGAAAGATGAATCACTTTCTTTACTGTTTATAGGGAAATCTTAGATAATGATCTTAGGCTTGATACTTAACTTTTTCAGAGCTGTGAGGGGAAACCTATACAAGTAATCTAGACAATGAAATTCCAGATAAAATTCAATGCAAATAAATGCTAAGTAATGCATATGGGCAATATAAAACTCTATATGTAGCAATGAGTGTATGCATATATACTAAATTATGCATACTAATATATTCAGAAAATAGATTTTAAATTCATACAATGTACATGGATGGTTCTTTAAAATTGGTAGTTAAGTGGCCAGGACAAGTAAAAAATGCAATGAAAAGTAGGAGTTATCTGAAAAGAAATACATATTAAAAGCTAGAAAAATATCATCACAGCACTATGTAAATCAAAATCATATTTATCTCCACCACATAAGCCAAATTAGCTAGGAAAAAAAAAAGCAAGCAAGGAAGAATGGCTCAGATCCTCAGACACATAAACAAATGGATAACTGCCAACTTCAATGGAGTTGTAACGTTTGAAAAGCCAGCTCTGGATGTTTTCACACACCTCCTGTAAATTTACTATTTGCTAGTCTGTCAGCTCTTACACATGTGTAATTCCATTTTACATACATTTTTTAGTGACAGCATAAAGTCACATAGCTATGAACATTGTTTTTGCGTGCCACACTGAGCATATTTTTTGTAAACTGAAATGAAATGATATCTTCTTGGACATTGTGTTTTGCTATTATTACTAGGCACACACCTCTTCACAGGCTGGCTGGCTAGCAAAAGAAATTACATTAGTCTTTGTTTCTTGTCAGCATAATCCTGCCAAAATAGAATTACTACATTGCTAGAATTTTGTCACTAATATATTTGTTTTAATCTGAGTTTTTAATCTCTGTTTCTTATCCATTTTGGCGAGCCTTGAACCCAATATTTAAGTTTGTATTTTCCACTTTAAAGAGTATTCTCCTATTCTCCTGCTTACAAGAGTACCCATTCCTTCAGAATGAAAATTTATATTAAATTCTTAATGGCATATATTTTTAAAGAAATATACTGTCTAATGGCTTTGTCATGTGTTTGCTTTTTCTCCCTTATGAGTATTTTGGATCAAATTGAATGCCTGATATGAAGCATACTAAAATCAAGCCCTAAGTCTTCTAGTAGACATAACATAATTGTTGGAAAAGTTTTGATGAAAATTCTTAGTAGAAAACACAGTAGAAAGTGAAGTGCAGAGGAACATTGAAAGTTGGTTACAGATGAAGAGACTACTTCAGTAGTTTGATTTCAAAGAACCAGTACTCTGCTTTTACAATTATATTTTTTTTTCTCATTGTAGTTACACATCATTTTGTACAGTATCTTTGGCATGGTTAAAGATTGCAGATATGGTGTATTCCTCAAAAGAAATGTCTATGCTAAGTGGCAGTAGGAATTATTGGTTATCCATTACAAAAACCTTTTGATTACAGAAGTATATGCTTTGGCTGCGATTTCTAGAACTAAGTACCCTTAAGGGATTTGATTGCAAATGTCAATTGAGGTATGACAGATAGCTTGTAAAAACATTTAGCAGTGTTCCATGTTCTACCACTCTTCATTATGTTTAAACTAAAACTCTACAAAGATATTGCATGACAGTCCACATATTTAAAGGTCATTCCCAAAATGTTGGAGATGAAATAACTTTTCTTCTGAGCAGGTACATATGCTTTGAGATTTGTCATACGATTGAGATGAAAAAGGATAGAAAAGGTAAGGAAAATAAGGTTGGAAAGTAAATACATTTTCTCAAATTAATGTGTCAGCCATTACAGAATTAGTTTCTATGGCCCAAACACAAGATTTGTTATTGCCTACTTGCATGCAAAAAGTATAAAGGTGTTGCTGAGGTTCTAGGAAGAAGACAACAGATATGTTGTATATTCTAGAAGATTAAAAAAAAAAAATCCTAAGCATAAAGTATTCTGAAAAAAACACCTTTGGAAGTCTCGTAAGAAAGTCTGGTATATTTTTTTGTATCCATATGATGTAGTAGAAAAATCTATAAATGCCAACAAATATGAAAGTAATATTAATAAAGACTACAGCCTATACTTCTGACTACCTTTCCTTTGGAAATCTTTGGCATATACGATATAAACTAAACTTACAGTTGCAGCACTGCCAGAAATAAGTCAAAAGCACTGTTCAGTTTTACATCATGCATCTGGGACTGAAATAAATACCAAGTTAAAGAAAAAGAACCGTTTCAGAAGTAGAAGCATGAAAAAAGTTGAAAGTAAGGCATACTATGTTTATGGAATGGAATTCAAAATACTGGCTAATTCCCATACTAGTCAGTTTACTTCTCATGCAGCAGCAAGACAAAATATGTCCCATATAGTCAGTCTATATGTTCTTATTCACATGTGACTTAATATTTTCATAGAACAATATCATCAGCTCACATGGCATCTTTCCAGTTTGTGTCTAACTGTTGATCAACTTTGTCATGTACATCATGATCCACCAACCACTCTTCTGTCAGGCAGAGATTGTGCTGAGAGATAAAATTGCTTCAGACTGACATTGCAAGGGATAAATAACAGATAGCAGTAATGACTCTTAGGATACTTTATTTCTTCCTGGTGGGGAAACAACTGTTACCATGCTGCTTGCCAGATTGAGAGAAAGAGAAGCAAGGTAGCTTATATTCCTCTGATCTATTCTCAAAGGTGACAAAACCTCAAAATGAGACTTTTGTTAATATATTCACCATTCATTTACCTTTCTATTTTGAGTTCTTGAAAATATTGGTGAAACTGGGCTCCATTTGAAATGAAACCAAGTACAGATATTGGAATTAGATGCAAGTTTTTAGGCTGAAGCGGGCAGTCAAAAGCTGAGTCATATTCCCACTGCCTAAACTTGAATTTCCAGCTTCAGCACAAAACGGGATGAAAACACATTGCTTGTTTGTCATCTGCAATCCTAATAGCTCTTCTGGAAGGAAGGAAGGAAGGAAGGAAGGAAGGAAGGAAGGAAGGAAGGAAAGAAGGAAGGAAGGGCACATAGCTCCTTGCTTTAAACCAACAGACTTATTTATAGAGCAAGACTCAAATACATTCAATATCATTTTAGTTACTCGAGTGAAGTAGTCTAGAATTCAGGAAAACTGGGTTGATGAATTCTGGCTGTTCATGCCTCCATTGATTACAGAAGAAATGTAAGCTAACTAGGATCTTAATTGCACCTGAAAATTATGTTTCTTTGCATAGCGGACCACTGGTTTTAACACTAATGACTGGATTTCTGAATTCCCTGTGTTCTGGGCTGTTTAGTGTCCAGGAATTTGAGCTGGTGGGGACAAGCACGAGCCTGGCATGTCCTGGAAGTCTTAGAAGCAGTTCATTCACAAGGTAGAGGTGCTTTGGACATGGGTTTAAAGCACATTAAAGTTGTTGGGCACATGAAGACCAGCTTCACTATCCAAGTAAAATATCTTTATCAAATTTTAGACAGAATTCTAGGCATCCTGGTGTCCTTGTGTATGTGAAAAAGAGAGGCTCTACACATTTGAAGAGTCTTTAGATGGAATGAATACAAGTCCAAATTTCTACTCAGGAAAGCGTATCTGAACTTAAAAAAAAAGAAGTTAATTTATGGTTCATGCATTATCGGATCAGAAGGGACAGTTAAAATCATCCAGTTGGATTGGATAGACATTTGGATAGAATTTGGATGAACTAATTCCTATAAAAATTCTTCTTTGTCACTAGAAAAAAATAAAACCAAAACAACTTTAAGAATTTTTGGTCATGTAGAATCCAGCAAAATTAATTCATAAATTATTCTAATTGATAGTAAGTCTTGGTATACTTTTAATATCAATTTTATTCAGATTCTGTTCCAGTTACAGTCTTGTTTACTATACTGAGGAGCTCTGTGTTATCAAACTTTTGTTTCCCCATAGCTCCTCAATATCTTCTTTGAATCTTGAATCTCAGAATGGACACAATATTCATGTAATGATTCCTTCATTGCCAAAACTAGGATACTATAAACTCCTTATTCTTACATAGTCTACTTTGTCTACCCTAAGGATGTCTATCTAAGGGTAAGATTAGCTTTTTAGTCACAATGAGGCACTGAGGTAATTTCCAACTGATTATTCCCCATGGCTAAATAATATTTTATGAAATCATACAATTTTATATTAAATGACATTACAAAGCTGGAACCTGACCCATTTTGAGTAAGGGTAGCAGAATTTTACCTCCAAATAAAATTTAAAAGTCAAACAAATTGACTTCTCATATTGTCCCACAGAGTGAAATCTGACATCTTAAGGTCAGTCTCTGGCAATCAGAACATGAGGATGCAGACGAAATTTAGTATTCATGTTTTACATTACCCTTAGAAAATACATTTCTTTTTACAGCCAGATAAAGCCCTATAAATCTTAGAGACTGTGTTTTAGTTGAAAAATTAAAATCCTTAAGGAACTGTTGACAAGGAACAAACCCAACAAAAACAAATGAATAAAGCTAAAAAGATTAAAATAATTTGTTTATGAATAAGAAAGCAGACTAGCTCCAAATGGTGGCAAATACAATTCTCTTTTATGTAAAAGGGCACAGCATAATTCAAGTGTATAATATTTGCAACAGCTGTGTCAAATGGCCCACAAACAATTCTGTCCTCACCTCTTTTGTTTCAGTTCCTTTTCCACCTTTAGTTGAAAGAAGATCACAGAGATCTGTTGTATACCAAATCTGGGGGGGGAAACCAACCAACCAACCAAACCTGGCACAAAAATTGAAAAAAGAGTGTGAAATGGAAGAAAGCTGTCATTTATATGCATCATATTTTTCTTCTGCCATTTACATAGCTGTTATTTTATACCATAAATCTGGGAAATGTCTGAAGTAAGTAAAGTAGCAGTCAAGAAGGTATTTTTTTTCTGGGATATCTAATGTACTTGGAAGCAGGCATTTTGTTTTGCATCACCTCTAAGTTGCTACTCCCAAGTATAAAAATACAATAATATATATCTTCAGAAATCCTCCTCCCCACTCCCCCTGCCAAAGATATTTAATAAGACCAAAATATTATTAAATATCTGCATGCTGGAAACCATTTGTACTTTTATGGAAATTAACATGTCTCTGAAGAATGCAGCTCATTCATTCTTGACTACCATCTCTGTCACCTCATATGTTATCTAGCTCTCTCAGCATAAACAATTCTACAGAGTTCTCCCATCAAGCTATTCGAGCTCTCAGATTCCTAGATTTTTTGAAATAATGACAAATCATAGAGAGTGCTTGACAGCTATAAATAAAAAAAACATTCTAGAAGCCTGCCTTATTAACTTACAGACTTTCACATATTTATCTCTTGTATCAATACTTACTTCATAAAAATTAAGAGGTTTGAACACTCTTCACACAATTTTTACTTGAGTGGTTTGAGCCCAGTCTTAGATCAGAAGAAAATCTCTACACTTGCCCAAAATCAAATATTCCAACCACATGATTTTGAGATTATATCTATCCCATTGACCCAGAATAGCAGAGTGAGGACTGTTATATAAATTTCCTCCTTTTCAAGTGGTTGCTATTTCTGAACACATCTTTTTTACATATGCTTACACTTCCTTTCTTTCACAATCCTTTAGTTTCCTTCTAATTACACACATAGGAATGACACCGGCGCCCTAAGTGTGGTACTACAGGGTTCCTAGATTGTATGTATTGGGAACTAAAATTATGTAGAAGACATAAATCAATTCTCTATACTGTTGATGCATTTCACCCATAATGCTCCTGAGTCACAACATCTACTGTTCAACAGAAATTGCTGGTCATAGGCTTTCTTCTTCACCTCTGTTCACAGCACAAAATCTATTTACTTTGCTGTATGTAAAGGACTAGGTGAATTTCACCTTATTGCAATATCTATTCAAATGACGTTTGATGTGATACTAGAGTAATTGTCTGTGCAAGAATACAAAAAGAAGTACAATTCAATGACCATTATCATTGGAGTAATAGTCTCCAATTCCCATAAAACCTGGTCCAATATATAATAGACCATTATGATAATGATTTTTGTGCTAACTTGGCTCAAATCACAAAGCTAAGTCTCTGCATAATGTTTGGATTGCTATAGTATACTAAATTCTTTTGCCTGAGGCAGTTACATATTCCAAAATATTATTGTGCTCATACCTTCCTTGTTGGTGAGCCATTTGTGACAAAAATATTGACAAATGAGGTATGTTTAGAAGCCAGCTCCATTGACCTATTGCCCTAAAACAGGAGGGGAAAAAAAGTTATAATCCTAACTCTGGAGCATGCTGATATTTAGGGCACATGACTACATTTGAAGTAGGTAGTTGTATTTTATACTCACAGCTTAACACTGTTTTCACATATGAGGATGCAGTTGTCAAGAAAAAGCCAAAAGAAATTATTATGACTGGTTTTGGTTTTGCTGATGTTGTTTTGCAATATTGTCATACTACAAGAGCATGAAAAGCCTCTTCTAAAAAGAGTCCATCTTTGGGGATTCTCGAGGATGGTGGAATTTTTATGACAAGCCGCATGGGAGATGCGCGCTCACTGTGGGACTAAAACAGAAGGAAGGCTGAATTGTGTGCCTGTTGTGGTTGGTGATGTCAAAGGCTACAGAAGCTCACCTTTATTATATGAACACAAACTAAATTTATGCAGGTCCATTTCTTAGTGTTGTGTGGCAAGACTTGGTGTATCCTGGTTGGCTTTATTGTCTCTTCCAGGTGAATACATGCTATCCAGACATAGCATTCTTTAGCCACTGGATGAGATTTCTGTGCAAATATACAAAGCTTAAGGTGTTGTGCCTGATCCCTATTTTACACACCAGGATAACAGGGACTATACAGTTTGAGAAGGTTATCTTTGGGCTTCCTATCTTTGCATGAGGAAATTTTCCAGATATTATATCAACTTGTGCTAATGTCCATTTCCATCAGTTTACCCAGCAACTCAAATAGTCTTACCTTAATAGCACTTTATCCTTCCTTAAAAGACTCGTAACATCATAAGCATTTTAGAACACTTTTTCAGCAGTTGTTTAAAATAGATTTTAAATTATTTAATTTGTTAAAATGGCTTCTTAAATGCTGGTCTCATTTTAAATTATTTTGGAATAGATGAGAACGGGGTGCTCGGGATTTTGCAAGATCCATGAAGGTATTTGTATATTGCAGTGTTAAGCATTACATTGTCCAATATACATCTGTTCCAGCTACCTAAATCATGCATGTTATCGAAATTGGAGTCCAGATTCCCCACAACATATATGACAAAATTCAAACTCTTCAGAAATGGACCACAAGAGTCAAGGAACTTTTAGATCCTGTCATGGTTTTCTTCCGCTACCCCACTCACGTCATAAGCAGAGTAATATGTGAATAGATAGAACTGAAACATAGTTTTGGATACTTTTATTAAGCTTCAATATATCATAACAAAGAGCTCTGCTTATATACACTGTTTGACAGTACTGATGATTTTGACTGATGCTGATGTAAGCTTGAGAAGAGAGTTGATAATGAAGACAGTGAAGTGATATTCACTGACCTCAGTGAATCTCTGAGGTCAGCCCTTTATTTACAGAGTTGAAGAATGCATAATAGATTGAAGAAATTCCTAGAAATTTATGAATCACTGTGGGATGGAGATTGGTAGTAGTCTGCCAATCATAGTATAAGTTCTTGGAAAATCCTTGATGGGTAGACATGTACCATCTCCTCTTTTATCTGACACTTATGATGAAAAACATTTAAATCTTATTAAATCCACAGTTTCTATGAGACAGCCAATCATACAGCATGCAAAAGCAATTGACAGTTTAATTATTCAGGGTTTGAGTATTTGAATCACATTTTCTTATGTCAAGTTTAAACTACTTTCTATTTAGGTAATTATGTTGGCAACTGACAGGTTGAGAAAAAAAATAACAAAGAAAGTATTGTAGAAACGTTTCCTAGAGAAACAAATAATTTAAAGATGCACACTTTTTGTTGTATGTAAAGTATACTATTTGAGATTAATGTATCCTAAACTTTTCATCTGTTAATATGATTAACAGAAAATAATAACTGAGGCTTCATTCAAATGGAAATGGAACAAGAGAAAAGGTCCAGTAAAGCCGTGGGCAATACAGTGATTTTTCTCATCCTCACAGTTAGATGCACACAGGGCAATTGTATCATGTTCCTCTTATGAAATAATATTTGAGTTATATAGCTGCCTGTCTTCTGAAATATGTGCAACAAACAGTACCAAAATGACCATGACCTCATTCCAGTGAGGTGAGGAAGTATCATTTCTATTTTATGGCTAGAAAAGCTGAGACAAGTGTAGCTGGAATATGTTTTGCCCAAGGTTATGGCAGAAGTGTATGTGCAAGGTAGATATGGAAACCAGATCTCTTGATTCACAGTCCCGTTTATTATCCAAAATCTCACTTTACTGTTTTTTAACAGTATTCCTGTAATCTTCTATTGACACATATATAAAGTGCTATTATCTGAACAAAGAAATTACATATATGCATTTGCTGTACAGTGAGTTGTTATTTTCTTCTGGTCTTGGAAATATCACTTAAAATTGTGCCCTTATTTGTCCTGTTATCCTTTTGAATAGTTTCCAATTATTTTTAGTGACTCATTCAAGATCATCATTATTGACACATAAAGGGATCTTTTTGCCCATATCATCAAGAGGTATCAAAGGGAAATATATGTCTACAATGCGCAAAGCCTATGGCTCTACGTATTTACATGCAAAAGTTTCACTAGCGATTTGGTTTTTTTGTTGGTTTGGTTGGGTTTTCTTGTTTGGGTTTTTTTTAACATTGTGAGATATGGCTTTATTATCTCTCTGGTCTGAAACCTAATTAGATTGACACAGACAATGAATGTCTTATGAGACCATTTCTTTGGCCACAGAAAACTGTGTGAGGTGAAAATAACGTATGGTGTTAATTATTTCCCTAAGATATGGATCAAGCAGTGCAGTCAGCACAGGTTCTTTCTGATCAGATATTCCAGATTCTGAAGCCTTAGTGACAGTCTGGATGTTAGTTTTTCTATTAGTGTAATCAGAACTATCTTTTTGGGGGAGTTTCAGGTTTATCCTGCATTTTTCCAAGAAGAAAATTTAAAGTCAATAATTACATTAACTTTATAGGTTGCATGACTGACTAGTATAAATACATGTATGAATCTGTGTACTACACTTACAACATTTTATAGAGTGGAGGGTAATAAAACCAAGAATGAATTAGAGAATTTGTGAGTTAGAGACATTGACATTGGCCTTCATATGTGAGTAGCTCTCAAAAAATAACTTAGTTACAATTTCTTTATGTGATATTTAGGCAACTTTTTTCACAGGTTCTTAGACTGATAGCATAAAAACTGTGTTCTGTGTGGATAGATGAAGTTTCATAGTTGGTTTTAATGCTCTCAAGCTTGGATATATTTATTATATGGTATTTGTATACCACAGGTCTTTTTCAGATTGGCTTATTTCCACAATAAAGTCTTCCCACCTGCCAGCAAATAACTTACATTCTCTGCATTCATTTGTATGCTTTCACAACTATCGTACATTTGTAGACATTTTATGAATTTCCTCTTCTTTCCTGAATGAGCAAACACTTTGCAAATGCTACACGCCATTCATTATCTACTAGATTGTGGCAGAATGGTAATAACAGCTGCAACCGAGATGGAAAAATAGTTTCCATTGTAAGTCCCTACATCCAAATGGCCATTTCCTAACAAAATATCCTCTTCTTAAACTGCCTTTGACATTTTTGGCACTTACTGGAAGATTTTATTTTCCTTGAAGATAACAAAGAGGAAAAGTGCTCCAAAAGTTGACTCAGCTGTTTTTTGACATAGTTAAAACTGCCAATCAGTTAGGCCATTTTTCTCAGATGTAGTATGAAAGTTTTATTTCTGATGTCTACATTAGCAAATAATGAGGTACCATAGGAGCATAACCAAAAAGTGTTGTCCAGACACATTTCAGCAGGTTTTAGTTTGGACTAGCAATAGTCAGGTCCTGAAAACTGAACACTCATTAATGTTAGATGCATTGCATAAGCTCCTTGATTGCATCTTCTGGTTCAGTTTCATTGAAATGAAATTCCATTCTTGTACTATAAGGCTGCACTGTGATGACAACTAAAATATAGCAAATGGTGACAATCAGGAGGTTTCCTTCAATGATATATGTCTCACTCAAACTAAAATGCAAATGTAGGTACACTGTTTCTTTCCCCATATAAATTAATAGCACCTTCTATCTTCTATATTCAAAAAAACTATACCACTTTATAAAAGCAGCAGTATAGGATCACAAGTTAATTTGAAGATTAGGTGGCGAAAATAATCATTTTTGGGAAAGGAAAAGCCAGTTGTAATTCAACCTGTTAGTTCTGGTTTGTGTAATGCTTTCTGTATGGCAGGGATGGGGTGTAGGTTTACTAGGCATGGTACTAAGTTGGCTTTTTGCCTTCATTGGCTTCCATTTTATTTTGTTTTCCTGTATTGGATTTCGATCATGTTATCATCCCTGTTTTCGCCACTTTACCATATCCTTTTCTCCACTTCTGCAGAGAAGTGTCAGTGAGGTGCTGGCAATATTAACAGGGCTTCTGTAACAGAACAGGAGTGGGAAACAAAGCAAAGGTGAAGACTGATGTCTATTCCCAGGTGAAGATATTGAAGCTGGTTTCTCCTCAAAAGCAACTGACATTTACAGGAGAATTAGCTAATATCTTCCTTTCTCTGTTCTCCTAGGAACAGCATCCATTCCAACAGCACAGGCCCACATGAAGAAGTTTAATGCCTCAAATAACATTCAGGAAAAGTCTTAAAAAATACACTACTGTTTTTAAAATGAACTTTAAGAAATGAAAAGAACATTAGTAGTGACTCCTATACGGTGTGAAATAATATCCTCGCCTTTTCTGGGAGAGTAGGGCTGGAAGGAGAAATGAGAGTATTAAGTCAAGTTGTATATAGCAGCCCTGCAGTGGTAAATAAAAAAGAGCGTAAAAATACCCGGGTTTCTTTCAATCCAGTCACTGAAAGCAAGAACAACTTCTATTTCTTACGTTAGTAAGCTCCATTTACCAGTATTTTTTTGATGACTACACACTGACTTAGTCTATGGTCTTGGATGGGCGGACAGTGGGGTAGATAGCTGAAAGGATGAAAACCAGGTCTCCTGGACCACTGGACACATGGGAATAATTTGCCACTGAACACCTCTGTACTAAGTTTCACTTGATACTAGAACTGCTCAGGTGTCACTTAACAAACACTGCCTTTCTATATTTTTGTAGGACACATAAACAGGGCTTGCATTGTTTCAGTGCTGGGAAAGCGTGCTATGTGAAATCAACCTGCATTTCACACCTTTGACCTTAATAGTATATTACATAATTCTTTAGTTACCACATGCCACATATAGCTCTAAAGAACCTTCTCAATGCAGTAAATCCTATACTGTGTGCTCCAGTACTTGTATCAGTTACGCCTATGTATTTCATGATTGAGTCACCTCCAACAAATCTGAATATCTAACATAATCTTTTTCTGGTGAGTTTGGATGTTCAGTTTGATCACAATACTCTGAAAAACAAAATAATAATATGATAATAGTGTGGAGGCTCTGTGTACCATATATATTTAATAGCATACATATATAATTTAAATGCTTTGCCACAAACTAGAGGTTCTCTACATTGTATTTCAAGCACAGATATGACCCATTGTCATGCATAATTTCAAATAGTGTAGATAAGCCTATACTTAAGAAAATGTTTCAGTGATCTTTGGAGAACACAAGGGGAGAAATCCTGGGTCTGTGAAGCTTTTTGGGTATGTGCTTGAACTCATGCTATTTGTGATGTTCAGCCTGGTGCACCACTGTCTTGTCCATTTACATTGAGTGCTATGATATGCCTGATATCAGGTGGATAAATAAATGATCCCTGATTTCATCATGCAACAAAGCTGATGAGATCTGTAAGTAGTCTGAGCTTCACCTGCCCTTACTCTGTAAAGAGAAACATTGGACACTGCAGACTGCATGGAGGAAGAGTGAATGCAAACTTTGCGTCTACATTAGCAGGGCAAAAGAAGCAAGTGTTGAACAAAGCAGTTAATGCTTGGGATTTGATATGCATACTGTACACACTTGGGTGAATTTAATTTCATTTTACTCTAGTCTGTTTCCAGGGACTGATGTCTATTAGCAGACAGAGAGCATTTAGGTGCACTCGTGGAGCACATCTTCTGGTTTAATTTCATCAAAAAGGAACCCAGGTTGTGATCTCTGAGCCCATGCTAATTTATATGTGTAATAACAAGCAGTAAGTAGGATTATCAGGAGAGTTGAGTGAAAACTGCAGTTCTGATTAAAACTAAAATGTTAATGTAGACAACAACATGAGACTGAGCAAGATTATATACGGCTTTTAGAATCAACTGCATTACATACAGCACAGATTTAGCCTAAGGGTCTCAGCAAGTGGTGTTGGTTACTCTCAATACTGTTAGGCAGGCTGTGCATACCCAGTTCCAGTTAAGAGCCAGAGTGAGTATAATCAGACAGGATTAGGAAAGTCACAGCACACAGTTTCGGCATATTTTCACTTTTTCATCCCTGATTCCAAAACGATAGCTAATACAACCTTTTTGCCTTATATTTTACTCTGTCATTCCTTTTAGCCCACTGCCTGTTCCTTAATAAATGCTGATTTTAAAATGCAAAATTTTTTCAATGTTCTGGATTTTGTTTTTCTCAATAAATTAATTTGTTACTTCCTCCTCTGACAACCTGAATGCAGGAAGAGAATTCAAGACAAAATTTTAGTGTCTGTAATATTGTCTTCTGCTGGAGATTACTGTGCACACATTTACCAAAGAGTAGCACACTGAACTACCAGCTAGCCTCCCCTATGAAAGGAGGGCTTTGTGAATTCTTTTGTTCCTAACGGCAGGTGCTTCTAGCTCTCAAAAGATCCTGTGATCTGATAGCTGTTTTTCACGTTCTGTGATCACGGGCAGCTTGCATAATACAACGAAGGTGGAAGATTGTTGCCTTCCCCAGGGTTGCTTTAAGTTACAATCCTGATCTCTTGACCTTTAATTTCAGCAAGTTAGATTGCTCGAGGAACCCTGGTGTGCATACTTGGAGCTAGTATAGCATTTTGCTGTTCAATTTATTGTAAGTAAGTGCTTTAACACTGACATAGTTTTAGAAGAGCAACAGTTTCTGGGGATCTCCTGCATATGACGGAGTTAAGGAATAAAGAGCAACTGCCAGCACAAAATAACCCCCAGACTCACAGTACGTCATGGGCCACAAAATATTCTGTTATGGATATTATAAATGCTGATGTGTCACAGAACAATGGTGCAAATGTCAGAGGCTGTTTGTGTTATACTCCCCCAGTAAGGCACTGTGCAGTGATAAGACCCAAGCAAAGGGCAGTAGAGCTCAGAGAAGAGAGCCCAGAATAGAGGTTAGGAATAAATTATAAAAATAAATGACTTTTTTCTTCTGTTTAGCTTAGCAGATGAATAAAAGAACAGTAACAGCAACAACCAAGACAGATCAAAACAAAACGTCCCTCACCAAACCTTGTTGGTTTTCCACTTTCTTTCCTTCTTTCTTTCTTTCTTTTTTTCCCAAGTAAATGAAAAACCTCCCAGTTCAAGGCTCAGCAATGCATGCTGTCCAATCCAAAATATTTTTTCTGACTTGTGAAGAAGTAGCAACAAGAGACTGAGAGCAATCCAGTTTAGATTACCTCATAATAAGGTGGTTAGTGTATTCTCCTGTAGGTAGAGTTCAGTACCTCAGGGAAAACAAGAAGATGAGCTCAGAAGTTCAAGGAATGAAATTTGGATGATTGCAGTCATCACTGGACTCCTGAGTAAGAGAAGAAAGGTTTATGCCCCCTTCTGAACATCTGAACTGACGTCTTCACTTTGCTGAGAAACCAGAATGTAAAATGTTCTGAAAATGCCAAACTACATTTTAAAATATTTTCTAAGCATTTCACTGCTATTCTTAATGTATTTTTAGCTAGGGAAGGATTCACCAAATGAAAATGTTCCTGGTCAGGAGCCCTTATTGAGACGGGGAACCAAAGAAACCTTAGCAGATATAGTAGATATATGAATGTGGATAAGAATTGTTTAATAATTATCTAGCTTATAATGAAGTTAAAGAAGTTTCAATAGAGGTAGACATGGCCCAAGGGGATGAGAAGTGATGTTTAACGCTTGCATTGTTGAGGCTGGCTGGGACAGGAGATAGGCCCTGATAAGAAGCAGCAGTGGCTCCAAGAACCAGTCAAGACCGACCTTGTGATTTGGACAAATGCCAAGGGACAACTGAGTCTGCGCAGGGACAAAAGGTTAAGAGTTCACCGTGAAGAAGACATACAGCCTTCATCTTCACAACCACCAGACGACCACCATAAGGAGGCACTGCGCAAGCGCAGTTGAGAGGAGACTATGGAAATGACTTCCTAGGGCTAATTTTAATATGAAGCAGGGATAGGTAATGCCTATGTATAGGCGTATTGCGAAACTCTATGTATATGTAACACTTGACTGTATAACTTTAAAGTGAACTGCCAAATCAAGTGCGCACGACTTTGGTGGGACTACCCCCCGTGCTGCCCAGTGCTGAATGAACATACCTACTTTACAATCTCACTGATTGTGGAGTCTGTTTTCCGCACATCATTATGGTATATCTCACTGTCTGCTCACTGGAAGGATTGGTGACCCACCAAGAGATCAGCAGAAACTGCACAATAGCTTACAGCATCAGAATGACAAACTAGCTGCAGTGAACAGCAGTAGTGAACACAGACAAGTTTTTCTTAAATTGAACTGCTGGCAGCAGTGGAATAAAAATCTAAGTTTAATCCATATTAATGACTGTGAAACATTCCTATACTATGGTGTGGCAATATGCAGCAGAACTACAAAGGGACATACAATGGGACATAAAAAATGGTATAAATGAGTAAAAAAGGCTACAATTATTTGCATTTTTAAAAGCAATTTGAACCAAGGAATGGTAACTGGAAGCAATAGTGAGATTCACTTCAGAAGAGCCTTAATTTAGACTAAAGGATTTATGCAGACGCACCCACAAAGACATTGAGATTAAAGTCGTTCAGTTGCCCCATTAAACATCCCTGCATTATGTGGTGCTCCATGGACAAACCTTGAGAACCAGTCAACTCTGCATGACAATGCCAGTTGTCTAAATCATCCCATCTTGCTTCGGAGCTTGTGCATCTTGCATTATACTGTATAGTGTAGTTTGGCCACTTACTTCATAGGTACCATGATTTAAAGCATTCAGCTATTGAAATAGCAAGCAATGTTAATAGCAATTATTTTAGCGATAATTTACTGAAAGCAAACAATGGAAAACTTGGTGAGGCTACACTACCTGTCTGCATCCTCCTGATGTTCCTGGTAGATTTCCAGTCATGAAGTCTCTCATGCATTCTAGTAGAGTAAGGAGGTTGCACTTTGTGTTTTATTTTTCACACATCTTATGTATGTTCCCTTTTTTGCGTTTGCTCTTTTTTTTCCTTTCTTTTTTCTTTCTTTTTTTTTTTTTTTTTTAAGTCTACATCTTGGAGTCAACAGATTAGGTGTTAATCCAAGCTACCATGTAAAAATTAAGGTTCTAGTCCTCATGGTTATGAGGCAAAACTTGAAAAAATGACTTGAGTGCAACTCAAAGCCAGGTGCAAAGGAAAAAGCACAGCTTTTATTATGTGTGAAAAAAAATCTAATTGGATTATCTGTCTTATTTATATCTAAATGAGGCAATGTGTCAAATAACTATCTACAAATACACACACAGCACACTGATTCATTTTTGCAGGTGTTTACTTAGTCCCTTGTGTTTCTCAAGCAGATCCACATTTGTAAAGCAAAGCTCAAGTTTCTGAATGTTAATTTAATCAGACTACTCACAGTTTTGTCTTTCACATCACATAAAATGAAAACTTGTTTGTGTTTATTCTGAAGAAATGCAGTTTCTAAGGAGTTAAAAAACAATAATGAAAAACAACAGGGGTTGGGTTTGTGCTTTCATCAGTTTATTTTCTATTTGTTTTGTACTTCCAGTGGTCACCAGAAACAGAAAGATTTGTCCTGGGGTGGTAAATCAGTCTAGCTATTACTGTTCTCATTGTATTATTCTTTTAATGTAGAACTAACACTTTAAAAATCTTATCCACAATCCAGCTGCCAGCACACTGGGATGAAAGCAGCACAAAATGGAAGAAATATCAAGCTTTCTTGTGCAATTGAGAGTTCTCCATTGGATCCATATGTCACATATATAAACTGGGACACTTGCTCAGACTTTAAAATGTTGCAGTGTTATTAGTCTTCTCAATGTGAATTAGTTACATCTGACTGGTGAGCAATATCAGCTATCCTCATTTTGTTTTCAGTAGAAGTCTTTTTGTCTGGTGATCTTAATTCTGAATTTTTAGCACACCCTTGAAGTCCCATTAAAGTGTAGATGTTAGAAGAAACTTTTAGTCAGCTCACAGTGGAAAATAGCCAAAATGCCAGCAGTACTTACATCCACAACACTTATTTATTCTAACCAAGGATGAAAGGGTTTTCATCTTCTGCTGAATTATCCTCCTCTCATTTTCCAATTAATTAAAAAACTAAATTAAAAAAATAAATTGCAGCAGTGTTTTTATTATTTTCCAGTGACTCTGTATAACTCTGCCCAGTTCTGTCAATGAAGACAAACTGACTTGGGAGGGTCTGACTGTCTCTGAAACAACCAATTAAGTCACCCCTGAGTTGTTTAATAAAGACAAAATCAGTGTCAGAATAGCTTTTGAGAACAATTGCTGAAACACAATGTTCATTCTGACAATAGACTTTCAAGTATTGAGCTGAAGAATAATGATCTCTGGTAAGAAAAGTTTGTGTCAAGAAATTTATATTTCTATTGTAGCACCTGAACATATCCAAATGTTCTTGTCATTATACAAATATAGATATTTGTCAATTCTTATCCCAGAGTGCTCTAATCCTTCCTCTAGCACAAAACTTACCATTTGATCATTAGCAACTTGCTGTGACTCCATCTCTTCTGAAAAATGCCCATAATAATATCTAAGAAAAGTAAGTATGTATTACCAGAACTGAAACAAGTGAGAGACTTCTATGATTAATTTTTTTTGTGAAGTTCAAAAGTATTGTGCATAACAAGTTTTAAGAAAAAATAAGTATTTCTCTTTATTGCCTCAAAGGAAAACTACAAAATGATAAAAAAAGAAGACAATAATGTTATCCAAAAAGAAATATTTTATTTTACTTAAAAACAAGAAAGAGGTTAAAATTCCAAACTGTAATATGGTTTCAAAATATTTTTTCAGAATTGTTCCTCATTTTTAAAAAATAATTTTCAACAATATTTGTATACCTGACTTTTTTTTAGAAATCAAAACATTTAATCAAATAATTTACAGAGCTCTACTTAGCACTGATTTCAGTCATAAGAACTTGTCTTGATTAAGACATGATATTAAATTTCACTCTGAAACCAGCACTTTTCAATGTGAATAAGCATATCACAAACCTGATTACTACTTAGTAAGAAATCCTCTGACAGTGTAAGTGCTTGTGATTGATCTAATTGATCCATGACCCTTAACTTTCATAAGAGTCTAACATCCTTTGTCAGCTTCTCCATACAACTGTAAATCACTCAATAGAAAATTTATTTGATTTATCTGTACACTTTATTTACCTTTATTATTAAACACTGACATCAGCGAGGCCTTCCCATCCAGGTGAATGACCTGGAGACTATATATCTGACTGATATATTGTGTCTTGGATTTAATCATCCAGTAGCGTGGTGTTCTCAGAATTTCCCAATAAATTCCTCAACTCAGCCTCTCTCAGTTCCTCATGTTCCTTTTCCTGGACAGGAGGATAGGAACCAAAGCTAGTTCATGTGCATCCCAATGGAAAGTATAGGATTCATTATTTTGCTTACAGCTGTATAATTTCTGTGACCTCTAATTAGATTGTAAAGCAGTGAGAGTAATTTCTGACCCTAGATATTACAAGTGGAAAAAAGCCTGTTGGTTCTTTTCATTTGTCCTCCTGTCACAACTACTTACATCCACTATAAAGTTAAATATATCAAGCAATGGGAATTTTTCATATGCCTGGAGAAAATGAATACAGTAGTTAAAGGATCTCATTGTTCAGAAGATATTAATTTCAATATGTAAATCTCACCATTTCTAACTACGAATGCTTTCATCCTACTGTAGCATCCACCCTTTATCTGATATTTGTGCAGACCAAATAATGTAGACTGCAAGCATATTTTTTTTACCCTCCTGGTAATTTTTTAGTAAATTGTATACCAAAATTTCATTTTGTCTCTCTTCAACCATTTGGATTATCTTTTTCTAAACACTTATTTCATTACCAACTCACCAGTGCCAAGATACTTGAACATATCTATATTTCCATCTGTTGCCTTTCAGATATATCTGTATCATATCAAATGACGATAGTCAAATGTTTCTTTTAAAAAGATCCTCAGTGAAATAGTGAAAGTGCTGAAACCAAACCTTTTGTTTCAGTTTTGGCACCCCAAGAAGACTACCATAACAATCAGTGTGGCCTCTATTTTTTCTAATTTCTCTTCAGCTATTATTTTAGTTCGTATCTTTTGAGTCTCAGCTGAATATTCTTACTATGGCCTGAGTTTTCAAACCCTGAGCTAATCTGTGCATTATCTGACTAGTCCCCTGTTAATTTTAAAAGTCTGGCATTTTAGAGCACAGCAAAGGTGTTCATGACATACGTGTCTTGCTGTGAATGAGTAGCACCAGGGCCTGTGACAGAGGACAAAATCACTAGGTGCTTAATACATCTGCCCCCCCCCCCCCCGAGGCTCTCTGTAGGTGGTCAGCCATTCCGAATTACCTTTCTTGTCTGATTTTTCTTGCTCCTATAATACTCTAGAGTACAATGTTTCAAACTAAGTGCTCAATCTTTGAGAGTGTCTAATAGCAACACCATAGGGTTATTAAACATGGATCTTAGTGTCAGAAGGGATCACTTTGGTCATTTAGTCTGACCTGCCACAGCACTAAGCTTAAAAGATTTCCAGGACAATTTCTTCTGCTGAAGCTACAGTCTGTCTCCTCGAAAGCTCATTAAATGCTCTTGACAAAAGCATAACCTAATGTTGAAAAAAGTATGCAGCAAATTGCAATAGCTTCTGGTAATATGAACTGTTGGCTTTTTTTTTTTTTTTTCCATGTTGTTCTCCTTGCCTGGTTATTTGGCATTCTGTTCCTACCTTTGCTTCATGAAATCTTTAGCCAAGGCCATGGTTCTATTTAAATAAAAATCACTTTCCATTTACTTTGACATTTTTGAAATTAGAATTCAGACTCTGAAATGAAGGTCCTGTCTTATGTCCTTTTTCTTGATTCTTAGCTTGTCCTTTATTTAGCTGCAGGCTAGAACATGCATAAAATTGCTTCACAGAGAAATTAGGGTTGGTGGGGTTCTGGCAAAACCTGACCACAGCTAGATTTCTGTTTCACAGCTCTGCCTTTCAGGTATAATTCCATACATCACTTGTGTGACTTACACATAGCGTACATAAGTGATGTATAGACTCAACGAACAGACAGATTTGATATTCCAACATAAACCTTACTATGTACTTGACTAATAGGGCTATAGTAAAGCGTTTCTTTACCTTCATACTTCTTTCAGGATCTGCACTTCTAAAGAGAGCTGTATGTAAGTTTTAGTTCCAGGGAGCGAGCTGTGTTTGTCCTCAGACCCTTCTTCTGAATTGTCCCGCAAACAGCAGTAAGAACAGAAAACAAGATGAGTAGATGACAGTCTGTCAGTGACAGCTATCAGTTTTTTCCAAGCTGGTAATAACTAGAAACAGTCAAAGGCATAGAAGGGAATAATAGCTTTCAGATAGTTCATTCCTAAACTTTAAAAACTGGCAGGTATAGGCCTACCTTGACTTTTACTTTGTTTGTTTTTAAACACACTCTCACCCACATTAAACCTAACCTGTATAATACTACTGAAGGCCTGTTACTGACTGAAGTCCTTGAACCTGTACAGGTTGTATAGGGTCTTCTGCGAGGAGCTTTAAAGAACAAGGCAAAAATGACACTATAAAAATTATTTCCATTTTTTCCATCTCATATATTAATGTAGAGGGGATTCTTGAGCTAGCACCATAATCATTTGGGTTTGTGTTTATAAGGGTATCTACTTCCAACAGTTCCAAAATAGTATGAGACACAGCTGGCCCTCTCAACCTACAAGACTCAGCAGAAAGGATTGTGTTCGACAGTTGAGAGACTAAAAATTATGAGGTGGTTTGGAGATCAGCAGGGCAAAGGATACCACTGACTGAGAAGTGTCTTTATACAATGTATAATTTGAACTTTGTGTTAATTTTTTGGATGGTGGACAAGTAAGGCTACTTCAGCCTTCAAAACTTGGATTAAATTGGAACAGCATAGGAAATTTTCATTTGACTTGTATTTGTACAAAAAGCCTACTGATAACAACTTACAGTAACTCTTTCCCCCTCCTAAGCACAATTCTTCTCCTGTTTGTTAGCTTATCTGCCATTATGATTAGATTTACCTATTAATTAAGCTTAATTTTGTCATCACATTACCCCTGAAAATGTGCAGGCTTTAGACATCCTTCTGAATAAAGCAAGACTGATTTCTGGCTCTGAGGCCAGATGGGACAGGTTGGTCATATCCACATTAGTGGCACTTAGTCCTAGACTCCTCTGTCACCCTACAATATGAATACTATTTTGTGCATGTGAAGCTTTTTAGACAGAATTTCTAGCGATATAAGGATTGTGCTGCAGTCCATGGGAGCCATATTTTCTTAAAACCAACGTATATGTTGCATATTTTGTAGAGCAGTTAAGAACATGGAAAGTTTGTGAAGGCTTCAGAGCCTTCTGGGCTACCACTGGAGGACTGTAGGTAGTAGCTTTGTCCATACAACCCAGAAGGCAAGTGTTGTTTAGACACTGAGAGTGCTAGCTGCCATAAGCCATCCACGTCAGGAGACATCTCAACAGTTAAGTGATATGGACTTCCTCATGATGTCTCAGAATAGCTGAGAGCCCCGATAGTGAGAGTTCCTAATTATATTAGTGAAAACAGAATCTGAAGTTCCCAACTTACCAGAAGCTAGTGGGACCTTTTCCTTATTCTCAAGTCCAAGCTAATTACTGAGCAATCTTAGAGTGCATCAGGCAATTTTTGCTTTTCATCATTTCATATGAAAAACCTCAGAAGTTTCTGGATTTGTGCCAATGGAGAAAAATACATGTGATCTGAAACTTTCTGTGTGTACCAGTCTCTACCAGAAAAGTACTGATTTTTATTTCCTTTAGCCTGCATTTGATTGCTTAGTTCAACTCTATTCATATTCTTTCATTTTGTTATTCTTATTGCAGGATTATATTTTTATATTTTTGTACGTGTATCCAAAAAGCAGATTAATTTAATAAGGTATGTAAGCATATCATTTACACTTAACTATATGAGCAGTACTAGTACAGTCAGACAACAGTACTTTGACTGCTTAGGTATTCAGAAATAGGGAGCAATCAAGTATGAAGTTTTCAAGCTGATACTCATAAAGATTTTTTCAATTTTATTTTTGCAAGTAGTTATTCGTCATATGATACACTCCATTAATTGAACCAAACTTTTCATTCTAGTATAGTTCATCAGGGTTTCTCACTGGACTCTTAATTTTATATTTAACTCACCTTTGTAGACCGCTTGTTTGTTCATACACTTTCAAACGAACCTTTTCAAATTATTTTCTTTCATGAAAAATCTGTGAGTTCAACCTAGGAAAACGTAAAATAACTGTGATGTATAGGACAATCAGGGAGCATGGAAAAAAACCAAACCAATTTCTATGGTTTTTTGATAGCTTACTGAATGAATAATAGACAGTAATGTGAATTATTTTTGCCCATTCCATAGACTTGTGTAAGCTATGTTAGAAAATCTTGTAAATGAATTAAAAAAATCTACAGCAATCAGAACCATTTGCTGTTTGCAATTTGCAATTTGTAATTTTTGCGGAGTATGCACTTTTAATTTCCTCTTTACTTCCATGGTTTTTTTCTATTAAATCTGAATTCCTCCTTTTTCAACAATGAGTATTCTTATAGATTTTATTAGTTGCCTTAATGGACAAGTATTGTTCAGTTACTTATTCAGGACTTGAAGAATCCTACATCCTATGTTAGCCTTCCTGTGGGCATACTCTCCATTTCCATCCTGCCGATTGATTCACAATAGTTGGATATTTCCACTGTCTATATCTATCATAATCCTAAAATTTCAGGCATTGTTGTCCCATATTCAGGTCATAATTATTAATCAAAGTTTTGCACTCTCTATTTTTTGTAATTTTTCTTTTTTGTTTCTTAGTTTTCCTTTCACTTCTTTTGTGAAATACAGCCTCCTGTGTAATATAGCCTAAAGTAGATTCTGTAATGATTCAGGACCATCAACCAATGAATGTTCAGCCCAGTGTGGTGAATGCAGTGACTGGCATAATCAGTTATTCATCGGAGTGTAATAGACTTGTCAAGCTGATTGATGCAACAAGATTTGTGATTGGTCAGGAAGTGCTTGGCTGTGATTAGCATGACAATTCTGTTCTAGCAGAATCAGTAGCAGCCTGTTGTGAACTTTGTTCACAAATCTTACTAAGATTTGTCTCCTGGTATCAAATACATTACATGATATACCTAATGGATGTAAATTCTGTTATTTGAAAATTTAGAACTGATACTAGCAGTCATATTTGTTTTAAATAATTTTGAAAAGTATCTTTTAGATTGTTGGAATATTTCTTTAGTTCTGTTTGCTCTACTGAACTAGATAACATATATGAATGACATTTTTAAAATGTCCCCTTAGTTGGCACTCCACAGAACTGGCATCAGGAGTTAAATGCACCACACTGTACTTTCATATGAATCATATAAGTATGAGTGAAAGAAAGTCACAGAAATCCCATGCAGAAGTTCTGATCTTGCTATATTCCTTTACTTCATTAAGATATGCAGAGATGATTTCTTCTTTAGTTTAGAGACTAAAGGCCGTTTGGTTCTGAAGAAGAAGGGATGGGAAGAAGGGAAATTATTGGATGAAAAGATTCATGGGGAAGAAAAATGTTTTAAATAAAGAGGTGTCATCATCAGAAGAAAGACACACCCCCTCCCCAAAAGAACACACTCACCCCAAAATAAAACAAACAAACCCAAACCCAAAATCAAGAGGAGTTGAACCATAGAAATGTAATATAGCAAATGCATTACTTTCAAGTATATATAGATGAAAGCTGGCTGCTGTAAGATATGTGTGAGATACCATAACTCTTCTCGTTAGTAAGTTATCAATGCTTTCTTATTAAGACATCTGCTGAATGCCCTACTTTCTGAAGCTTAGCTCCAAGAGCATATGCCAGACCTCAGAGCCTCCCAAGAAGTTCCACAGGTAAGTGATGGGCAAGAAACAGAAAGGTAAAACAGAAATACTCTTACTGCCTTTTTTTAAATTTCATTGTGATGGTTTTTGTTCGTTTGTATGTTTTTGTTTTCGTAATCAATTTCCTCACTTTAATACAGTTTGACCATCATAAAACATACAAAAAGCATCTGGGATCCTTTCTGCTTATTTAATTGGGTCTTGCATTAATCCCATACTGCTACGTTAGGTGAAATACCTACTTAGCTCCCGCAGCTAAGAAAATTGGAAATCCCTCATATGTGTGGCAAATCCAAGTGAAGAATATCTGCAACTATCTTCTCTTCAAGTTTGTCTCTGTTATCTAAATTACGATGTAGGCAAAGCAATGTAACAGAAACTTTTGCTACAGGTCTGGTCATGGAAATGTCTAAGGCTAGGCTTTTCAGAAGCAATTTAAGGGAATTAAGGACCCAAATCCAAGAGAAACTGAAACCCAGATCCAATTGATCTATTGTCTCACTAAGGCTTCTCTTCAAAATCTTTCACTCATTATTCCTTGCCTACCTATTTTATTCAGGCTGAATTCTGCAGCCCTTACTCAGTGAAAACCTCCATTACTGCTAAACTGTCAAGGCATCATGAAAAACAGTTTATTGATTCAGTAATAGAGAAATCTCAGCATCCAGAAATGCTCTCTCATCACTAAGGTCATTACATCAAAATCAAAGGGAAAATAAAAAGAAAGGAATGTTAAACATTTGTCTGACATAAACAAGACATATTTTTCAATATTTGAATTATAATTCTGTATTTTGTCTAAGTGTCTGAGAATGTGGGATCAGTCCCAATGTGTGGTGGATTCCTAGACATTTCTGCACCTGGCTTCTTGGCACTTTGTCAAAAAGTGACAGGGCAAGTCATAAAACTCAAACATGAGACCCATAAAGCAGAGGACGTAATAGATCTGATAATGCTCAGACTTCAACCTGAAAATCTCTCTGGAAAATCCACACTGGATTTGTACTCCTCAGTAGTGAAGGTGATGAAGGAAAGCCTGAGTGCAGAATTTTCTCTGAGCAGTATTGCATAAAGTTCAGTCACGAAAGATAGCAAACGGCACCTAAATAGTGAACCTAAATGCCTGTGTCCTGCAGGAGTGCTGAATGTGTCCTGCTGTTGTTACCACCTGTGAGAAACACAGGAGAGGGGCTGGCTGCAGGTAGGTGTGTCTCATTTGTTAGTATTTACTCCCCTGCCTTGGTGAAAAAATGAGGCATTTTCCTCAGCACTTTTGATCTTCAAAGATTGCTTAAAGGAATCACAAATCTTGCTTTGTCATATTTTCTGGTCTGATTGTTACTTTTTCCAAACATTCTTTTCAGGATCACTCATTTAAGTCTTGGGTTTCAAGCTAGCCTGACTCTCTTAAGGCAGAATTTTTTTTTTCTTCTTCTGCTTTTATCTAAGATCCCACAATGTTTATCCTCTATTTAGCACCTGTACTTTTTCCCCTGCAGGAACAATCACATCATATCTATGGCTTGAGCTTCAAGAATAATATGACTTAAAATGTAAAGGATTTAAAAGAAAAGTCAGTCTGAAAAGTAAACAGTCTACGTTCAGGCCTGCCTTTCCTTAAGGTGTGCTATCCTTTAGAACAAGGCAATGCCCAATATGATGAAAATCTACCCAGAAAAATCTCTCTTTATGAAGTGTGCCATCTTTGTGTTGTGTTGTTTCCCAGAATTCCTCCCCATTAAGCTGAGAAAATACCTTCATAAACAAAATTTTGCAGCACCATAAACTTCAGCTTCCTCTGACAGCATAGGAAATTCCGTGAACATGGAAGATACATTGAAGATAAGACTATATTTAATTCATGACGTACATGACAACAAGAAAAGATTTGTTAAACAAAACAGTTTGCTAAGTTTTTATATCCACACTAGCTGCATTTCAAGATTTGGGTTTGGCAGGGTTTTTTAACCAAATAGCCATTGGTGGCATTAGAGACACATAACCTCTTAAAAGGAAACCAGTTCATGCTTTTTGAGATCTCTCCAGAGCGCAAACTAGAGCACAGTAAATGAGGATGACTGAGAGATCCCCCTCAAAATCACATTCCTGATCTAAGAAGAGGGAATATGGATTATGAGATGATCCAGTAGACGTTGCTAAATATGACAGCAGAACTGTGTCATGAATGCGAGGGGAGACGAGCTGTGAGCTGGCCACTGCTGCAGGAAGGTAGAGAAGCTCTGAAAGCATTGAGAAATGGAATCTAATAGAATGTAGATCCCAGAATTTATACTTTATTGCTATCATGCTCCAAGACAAAGAAACAAACCTTAAGAAGATTTTTTTCATAATGTGCTCCTTGTCCCAGTTCACCACCACTACTGTCAGAATTTACCTCAAGCGGCTGAAAGCTTGTGAATGTCTCTCTCCTTGCAAATCCATCTGAAACACTAAATAGGAAGACATCCACTCTTAAAAAGGGAAAATGTGGTTATGAACAGAGGGAATTTTTTGTGTATTCAGGGAAATTAATGCCCTTTAAAATGAAAAAAAAAGGGTGAATGCTCTTAATAAATGATAACATGAGATATGTATATAACTAGATTAGGATAAATATCAAGACAGACTCTGAGAAAGTGAAAAAAAAATCAAGTCAAAGTAGTGATAAAAATAATTATAGGAGAAGATGAGAAAGTATACTGTATACATACCCTCACCATTTCTTGGTGAGTGAGACGCAAAAAGTACAATTGAACAAAAGGAAAGATCAGGAGATTGAATGCTGGAAGTAGATCAGTTTTCACAAGGTGAGAATGCCCATTTTAAGAACCAGGCTACTTCTGCTGTAGGTCAACGGATCAAAGGCTGGTATCAATATTATTCTGTAAATTAGCTATGTGTGTTGTCAGTCTCTTTTGAGTGTTCTTTTGCTATGCTGAGATAAATACTCTTGTGTTCATGTTAAAATAAAATGTTAACAATTATTGAGGCATAAAAGAGGAAAGATTTGATGGTGGTAGGAGAGCTAGATGTTGGAAAATTTAGTGTAATCTTTTCACACTGTAGGAAACGTAACATTCAGATAAGCCAATTCAAAATAAAGAAAAAAAAAGCCATAAAACAAACCAAAAAGAATAAGCAGGATTGACTGGGAGAAAGAAAGGGAGAAGGAAATGAAAATGGGAGGGAAATAGCAAAGCTATACAATAGCAACCTATACAATCCCTCTGCATAGCTGCCAGAAGTACTTGAACAAGCCATACATAGAGCAGACATAAAGAAGCATACTGGCAAAAGGAGTAGCACCTGAATTACATGAAATTTTAAAAGGAAGGAAATAAAAGACCTTATGGTGAGGAAATGGTTTAATTTTTTAAGGTACTGGAAAGTATTTATGAGTTTTATTTTTTCTGTATAATCTTTTGAGAAGAGATGACTCTGTAGGCTACTGATTCTTCACTGTCTCTTTTGCCCTGTTGCTATTTACTGCCTTTGTATAGCTTTTAGCTATGTTTTTATGTCTCATAACTTTTAAAAAGCTCCCCCTTCCCCAAACAGTGAGCAAGACTGAAATTTTGGCCTTCATCTCTGAGGCAATCCCACAGGATGACCTATGTCCAGACTGCCCTATTAGCTTTTTAGGACTGTTGATGTGAACAACTTGCTAGAAGGGACTCCAAGCAGTAGTAGTGCTTTGTTAATCTCTGCATTTCTGAAGGTTTTGGGTTAAGGATTAGTTTGCCCAAGAGACAAAAACGTTGCTGTAGTTATCCTTGATTCTTTTTTTTTGATTATTTTTCACAAAGAACCCCATAAGTTGTAAGCAGCACATCAAAATCACGAGTATATAGAATTTAGTGGCAGTTTTGTCACTGATTTCAGAGACACCAGGGCTGTAATTTTTGAGGTTACTGTCTGAAAATAGGCATGAATGTATATGGTTATGACTGTGTGACTGAGGAGGATTAAACCTCGTCCTCCAGTTTAATAACTCATTGGTGACTTCTAATCTTTTTCCTCACTTATTTTTTAAGATCATTCATAATGCACAGCTTAATGAAACACAACATTTACTTGGTCCCAGGAGATGGACAACTATTCATACAAACATACATTCTTATTTATGCACTGACATTGCAGTCAAAACCACTTTATATGGAAATGCAAACTACACTGTCTATAGAGTGCTGTTTGTTAGCATGATGCCAGCTACTTTCTTGTTGTCGTAAAATTTACTGCTAAAATTTATAATATATGAAAGCTCAGTGTCTGAAAAACCATCGTGATCAAGGCTTACATAGCATGCTGAGAAGCTCAGTTCATCCAAATGCAGGCCAGACACCTCCCTAGTTGTTCCAAGGACATAGACATGAAGTGGTATTAGATAAATGGACTTAGCTGGAAGAGTATTTTAATATTAATGGCATGCCAGTGAGCAAAAAAGCATTCTAATGCTCCTCAGAATTTTTATGTTCTCTATTTTCCTTGCAAGTAAGAAAGTTGTCAGTACCATTCCAGTAAAAATTTCAGTATTTTACACAAATTGAAACTACCAAAATTATAGATTCCAGAATAAAATTATAAAAAACCCAACTCGACCAAAACCAAAAAACCCACAACCCTGCAGAACGCCTTAAAGAACAGTGATAGAAGGGATATCTAGACTCAGATACCTCCTCTAGACTGGCTGGAGAAGTCCACCTGTCCTGTATTCCAGCTGAGTTATTCAAACCAATGGGATATACTGTTTGAGCAGGTGAATAACAGCCAAGGCTATTTCCACTCTATGTGCCAGAAACCTGCATTGGAGAACTCATCAATAGTCTTTTCTTTAATCTTTCTTAGAAATAGGTCAAAAATTGAATGGAGCAATCTGAGGTTACTATGAGCAAGCTCAGTGGCAAAAATGGACCACCTATAAAACTCTACCAACAGACATCAGGTGTCTGAAAGGGTGCCCACTTACAGGGTTAATAAGAAAATAAGGAAGCAATTTTATTTTATTAAATACTGAATGCTTTTATCTATAAGTGAAACTGTATTTCTATCCATTTTATAAGTAATGTCTTAAATGTGTAATTTAGCATATAATCATACATGTGTGAGCAAGACCCTGTAGTATTTATTTAAATACTTTAAACTTTGACAAGAATTGACCCTAAATAACAAAAAAAAAAACCCCAACAAACCCCCTAAAATCAGCGTTTGAATCTATATAATAGATATCACTCATTTATATGCCATTTTGCTATCACTTCTTATTATAATTAATTCATGTGTACAGTGTGAGACAGTTGTGCATACACCAGACTGGGCTAAGCACATTAGGCTACTTTGCCCGGCTTGTGAAGAGATCATGTTTCAGACTAACACTCAAACAGAGTAAGATAATAATGAAGGAATGTGAAACTATATGGGACTACTACTGTACAAATAGAAGTTCTGACCAAAATCCATCTACATTTTTATCCAGTGTGGTATACGTTGTTATACATGGCTGTATATATTTTTCATCTTTTAAAACTCTCCTGGTTTTAAGGGGCAATCCAGTTAAATTGAGAAGAAATCAGTCATGGGAAGAAGCAAAGAGCTAGAGGACATAAGGATGAAGAAGCTTATATAATATTCAACAGGAAGGAAAACAAAGAGATCAATTTTTCTATCTCGTTGCAAAAGTAATTTCTAACAAATGTTTGACCAACCTGTTCCTTAAAAAATCATCCAGGAACAGAAATTGTACAGCATTACTTGGCAATCATTTTCAAGGATTAAATATCTTCATAGTAAGAAACAATTTTTCTAGTATCTGCCCAAATTGCTCCTTATCACTGTATAAACCCAATAACAGCCTTAATTCCAACCCACTGGAAGACTTGTGAATGGTGCCTTCTAGTATGCTCTTCAGTACCATTTTCAGTACCATTTTTCATACATGCAGAATGCCGTCGATTCTTCTTTTTGTCTCCCCTTTTCCAGATTATAGAAACACAAATTTTACGCTTCCCTACTGCTCATTTTTTTTAAACTTTGCACCAGCATATATGTATTTTGGAGTGAGCCTAAACCTGGACTTTTGATAATGCTTCTGAGAACACTAGCTGAGTGAAATTTTACTTCCTATATCTTACTCAGGATGCTTATTTTATACTTTCCATAAACAGTGAATGAGACAAGTCCTCACACTCCCACCCCCAATTCTGTAACCAAAATGGAGGGTGATTTTTGCTTCCTTTTATCAAATGATTTTAAAATTTGCCCATTTATAAAGCCAAATCACTTTAACAAAGATCAATTAGGTAATTACTATCTCTATTCCTTACTAAAATTATGCCCATTTTCATAAATTTGGAGGACCAAAGAAGATATTTTAAATGAACTTTCTAAAGTTCATTCACTCAAAGAACTACAAAAATATGGCTTCTCTCTTGAATTATCAGATTAATGATTAAATCTCTTAATAAAAAAATTCTGAAAATTGATAAAATTGATTAAGTTACAGATTTGATGGAATATTTTTCCGTATATTGATACTTACATTTATTTGTAATGTATCTTTATTATATGCATATGTAAACAGTTATGAAAACATATGTTATATACATAAGAAAACTTATGTATTTATAGATATATATAAAAACATATTTATATTTCAGTGAAATTTGTTTCCTAGTCTTTTGTTTTCCCACTAGGAAAATCTAAACTTTTTTACATTTGATCCATATATTGTTATCTGTTGCACTAAGCTGAAACATTTTGTGTTGTATTACTTCAAGGAATCTGTCTGCTAATAGTGCACAGGATAGATGTAGTAAAACTTAGCACCATTAAGTGAAATTAATTCTCATATTTGCTAAGATTTCTGAGAAAGGCCCTATAGGTAAGCCAGCACTTGAAAAGACTAAGCAATACCATGATTAAAAGTGAAATAGATGTAGCGCAGAAAAGGGAGGCAGAGTAGTCAAAGCTGAACATGATTACAGTATTACGTTTTCGCCTGGTAGAATTTGATTGCCTTTAAACGTCCCAGTATTGGCCTGAGAGACCATAACCTCTTAGGTTACACACTTCCCCTGCCCCCCAGCTGTCCCTTTGTCAGCTAAAGATGTGGATACTGTCCTCCCTATCAACTCTGGCTAGATATTTTTGCTACATTGTTTCTATGGCATCTAAGAACTTACAAAAAGCTGCCACTTAAGATAATTTGAAATTTCTATTGATACAATATGGCAAAATCTTTATATTACTTGTTGTTTGAGGATAAACTATCAGCACTCTCACTTGGTTTTACAGAGGAGTAGCATATTTGGCCTTCTCAGTCCTCTTCTGACTGTGAATCCAGGCAGAAGAAGGAAAGAACTGGCACAAGTGGGAACAACACAGAGCAGAAGGATACTCTCTTTGTAGGTGTCTTCAGGGAGAAACAATTAAAACTAGGTCTTGGCATGACTTTACAGAGCTGGCAAGTAAAACATTACAGTGAAAATTTTCTATGAAAAAAAATCCAGTGCTTATTTTTTCCATGAACTTAGCATGTGGCTTCCACTTAAAAGTCCCATTTTGCCAATAGAAATGGCAGCTGCTGTTGATGCACTACAGTTTGAACAGTGCAAAAGGATGTCTCCTTTAACACTAGCCATTCTGTCATATCACATTAGGGACCTTTCCATTAGACTGTGCCAACACACAGCTCCAGAAGATGCAACATCAGATGACTGGACAAATAACACATCAAAGCCAACTACACTGACTAGTTACCTGCTGCCAGTCTAGTGTTCGAGCTGGCTAGTCTGCAGCTGAAGCCTTGTTACAGCCAGAGGGAAGACAGCTGGAAGTCTCTCAGCACTTCACTGTCTGCTAATATCAATATGTCCCACAGATATTGCAGGAAGCAAGCTAGTGCAGTAATGTTTAGAGACTACTTATTTAATAAAAGGGATATTTTTTAATATCTATATCCACAAAACAGAAGAAGCTTTTACTTATATTAAATCATTGTTTATGAAGTTAGTGTTTCTTAAAAGGACACAAATGTCAGTCACAGAAACCAAAGGTCTCTAACTCTTTAAGAGGCATAGCACAACAACAATGTGAGCTTCCTACCTTTAATCCACAATTATATGCTATCTGTGATCTAGATAAACTGTTTCTAGAAATGTAAGGGATGTACAGTTTCCTGATAGTTCCAATGCTTTATGTGCAAAGTCTTGGCAGCTCAACAGTTAGTACCCTATGAACATTCTTTGGTCTCACTTCTGTTGAAATACAGGCTAGAAAAGAGCATTTTAGGTCATCATGTTCATTGCCATACTGTCACAGGCACTGTGCCATATAACCATCTCCTTAAATTTGCAACTCTCAAAAGGCAGGTTATTTGTCCCTACTGGACTTATTGGATGTTTACCTCAAATCTACACTTTACTGAAGCTCAAGAACATTCTCATTCTCAGCCCATTGATGCCCAATATATATCCATTTGTTCCTATGCCAGCCTGGCCTATCTGTTGTTTATCTTTTGTGTACTTCACAGGAGGCAGTCACATCCCCTTACATCCTTTGCTAGACTAACCAAACCAAGATTTTCAGTTCTTTCTTGTAAAATAAGTTTTTTTTCTGATCATCTTATACTTTATTCTGTTCAAGGCTTGAATAATCTTTCATGTGGCTTCTGAGAAATTGCTAGCAATGGCAACTCTTGTCAGGTACTTTTGTTATTGTTATGTCAATATCTACCCAAATATCTATTCAGAGGGAAAACCAGAACCCTGTCCTATTTTAAGAGCATGAAGAAGGCCGTAACTCCTGTGAGAATCTGCCAGGCCTGAAGACATTGGCAAATGCTCAACACATTATTAGTGGGAGGACAATGAATTTGGATCAAGATTCCTGAATAGATCAGTTGGATGATTTGTCGTCTGTGTTTGAAGAAGTCTGTGTTTGCACTTCTTTCATAACGACTTGGAATAGATCTTCTCTAATAGCAACTGAAGTTTAATAGGTTTCATAAATATTGTGGAGAAAAACAACCAAACAAGAAAAAATGTAACCAAAAATAAAGAAGAATTATTGAGCCTTTCTGACTATTTTTTTTTAAATAAAACTGTCCTGAGCATTTTGATATTGCCTTTTCCCAAAGAGTCACTTGACAGAAAAAAAATGTTTTGCAGCAAGGATTGTCTACTAAACAACCTAATCAAAATATTATTAAACAATTACACTGCAGTAGTCTGTTTAATGAAGTGTTTTCAGTGCAGTTTGAACGTTAATAGCAACAGTGTTAAGCTGCTTTGTGCTCTGTGTATCAAACAGCCTGCAGTAATGTGAGCTGACTAACAGCCAAATAAAATCTTGAAGCGCCTTTGACAGACAATATACTTGTGCCAGTCTAAATCTTGTCATGCATTATTATTAAGCATGGAAATGACAAAAAGGAATGTCAAGAGCTTCTATGTAGTGTATATCATAGTTAGCTCCATGATAACAAGGGGCCTCCTGCATTCTTCCTCATGGCTGTCCCGTGCTCTAACACGGATTTGAATCAGAGCAAGACTTTGAAGCTGCGTATTCTGTGGCTGTGTGGAAAGAAAGTTTAGATTTCTATTCAGAATCAGAAACTCTCCTGGGCTATAGCTAAGGGTGTTGCATCAGCACATAATTTACAGATAGTCACAGGATCCCAAAGGTTCAATTGGCTTTAAAAGAAGAGAGGGATACTCAAGTGAATGAGGAAATGGCCTGTTTGAGTCTTTGCTGACTAAAACTTTTCTAAAGCTCTATCTCTGAGATTTTTGCTTGTTTTAGCAAGAGGCCAACAATAGGATATCCAGCCAATCTTGAATGGAGAAACAGTCAGAGTATTTCAAAAGTTCATCCCCAAAGCAATAATCTAAATTTCATTAAGAAGATCCATTGTTACTGAATATCAACAAAGAAGGAAATTGATAGAGTGCGAAAATGCAGACCCAAATTTAGATTTAAATCCGGACATCCCAGGGACATGTTGCATTACCATTAACAGAATTGAGGGAAAAAAAAGGTGGATAATGTGAAAATTTGTAACATTCCAATAATCTTTCATAGTTATCCCAGATATGGAACTTAGAACAATGGCTGATGAGCTGTGCTGAATCATCTTTAAAGGTTATTTAAAGTTACTGTCAGCTCCACCTCTCTGCCACCCTAAAGCAGATTTGTCCTGAAAGAGACAATGCCTCTACTTCAGCTTACCTCAGCTGAAAGTCTGCATCTTATCAAACTGCCAATACAAGGGTCTTTAGGCCGGGATGTTGGACTTTGTGCTGATGCATCTAAGCTGAGGACATACTTTCTCTTCCAGTAGCTGCTGCATGTGGTGGGGAAGAGACGCAACTTTTCACTGGCTGACACGGTAAATAGCTAGAGATTACCACTACCACCGTAAAGTGGCTGGGACATTGTCTTCAAATTGTGCCTGTGTCTATATGGGCACCTAGGTGTAGTCTGCGCCCTGGGTATTTTACAGTGGCATTGCTTAGTAACTTTGCAGAAGCAGTGAGCAACTCTCACCATCTGCTTCTCCTCACGTTTAAGGGGAGCTCCAATGTTCATTTCTTTTAGTTACCTGTTCTGCCCCTGCCTCAGTGTTTCTGTACATGGCCTTTGCCAGAAATGTGTGTGGGCTTCATAATTTTATCACACTGCCACGGCAAGAGTGTAACTGTTGATGTTAAGATGTGGGTAACAAGCACAGTTACTATGGTAAAATATAATGTCATCTTACAGCTGTAAATGTTGCATAGTACAGAACCTACTGTACTGTGGAAAGAGAAGCAAGTTGCACCGCAGCTGTAGCAGGGTGAGAGTGTAGGAAAAGTTAGTGAGCTCTGAATCAGTTACACAGCTTACTTTGCGAACTTACCCTACAGCAGCTTGTTCAGTTTCTTGTGACACCTAATCATTTTTAGTCTTCTACGAGAAAATTTAATCTGAATTTTGCTGAAATGTTGGAGAAATTGCTAGGCTGAAGCAGCTTTTTCTTAATAGCTACAGAAGCCAACAAAGTTGGAACAATGTTTTGTCTTTTTTCCAGCTTAGCAACACAATGCACTGATTACAGTAATTCTCTCTTCTAAACAACTTCTTCCTCCACTTCCAAAAATATCGTTTTCCACCCACCATCAAAGTGTTTCCTAATAGCAGAGAGTGAGCCCTAAAGGGGTGGTTGCCATGAGATAATTGGACAACATACTCCTGAGATCTGAGGTGTTGGAGGCATGGCTTAGCTGTGCTTTGCCTCACAACACCCCAGGGAAGTGATACAGGCAATTGAAGTTTCTGTTTCCACTTATGCCTCATTGCCTCAGCATGCCAGAACACTCTCATGCAAACCTTGATGGTACTTCTGTGTCTAATATAGTCTATGCTCATGGGTTCTGCAACACAACAATTTCAACAGCAGTAGCTATAGCATGACACAACAATATTAGATCTGGCCAAAAAAAAAAATTTGCTAGTATGGGTTTTCATTAGCAGATGTGGATTTTTTGAAAAACAAAGCATTTTATGGGAACATAGTTTCCATGAAGGAATACCAAGCTATTTATTTGCTCTTCTGATCATGCCCGTTGGAGGTATTCCACTGTCATATAAATATTTAAATTCTGATTGGGGATGGGGAAAAGTGTGACTATATGGCCACTGGATTTGGGAATTCTAGGTTCAAACTCTTGCTTCACACCGTTTCCCTTTCCGAGTGTCTCCTCCTCTGTAACTAGGAGACTGTGAAATATGTAGCCATGCCTGAACCCACTGCAAGGTCAGACTGGGACTTCAGGTCTGACCACAGTTTTAGACTCATGAACTAAAGGGAAAACCATCACTACTGTAGACACTTGCCAGCTCTGCCAGCAGTTCTTGACAAGAAATGCCCAGAGCCTCAGCACAAGTCACAGGATAGTCTTGTGACAATATTTTCTCATAACAAATCACGTAAGAGATTAGAGGTATGATGAAGGCAGCACCCAAGTCACATTTGCTAACAATTAAGACTGAAATAGAGTATTGAAATAAAAGGGATTAAAATAAAATTTTGCATGAGGGCCAAAAAGCCATAAAATCTGGTTCCTCACAGGCTTAACATTTGATGAAAAAGATATTAAAGAAGAAGAAATGGGAGATCCATATTTTCCCTTCTTTTTGTCTGTAAGATGTTCAGTCGAGTTAAAAAAAAATAGGAAGAAAACAGTCCTCTGTTTCTATTACTCCAGTTTTTCAAACCTCTAGGGCATGAGCAGTCAAATATTTACTTCCAGTAAGGGGACTGAATTACCTTTTTCACACAAAAAAAAGAAAAAGAAAAAAAATATTTTACAGAAGAATCTGCTAAGACATTGTAAAAATATTCAGGGTTGATATTTCCCCAGAAACTTCATGTAATGATCTGTAATGGGAAAGTTCCTGGCTGATAATGTTTTTCATAGTGGTTTTTTCCTCTTTTTTTTCTTTTCTTTTACAGCTGATCTGCTCAGTGTTTTTTTGTTTTCCTCACTGAAACTGTGATTATAGACTAAGCACTGCCTTTCAGAGTGCCACTGGCAATGTCTTTAAATTACTAGGCATGGAAGCATAGAGATCTTTAAAAAGCCTGAAATCTGAGACCACTCAAACTAATTGATTTTTCATTCTCAAGTACTGGTATTACTGAAGTTGGATGGTCCCTGGTATGGCACAGTTTATCCTAGCACCTGCATTTTGGTAGCATTTCACTACATAAAAAGAGTTTTTCTTCTTTTGATAATTGTGTTGACTTCTTAGCACGCACTCTTCGGAGAAGAAAAAACAAGGGTGACTCCACAAATTGATGTAGTTAGAAAGTGGATTTGTTTCTTAAACATTGCCTGCCTTGCTGTCACTAGCTAATTAAAATATAAAAGCAGATATATCACAAAACATTCCTGGTACTGTTCAAAAAAAACAACCTAAAGAAAAAGTGTGACTAGATAATACATTAGGTAATGTCAGGATCATATCACATTTTTTCCTTAATGTCAGTGTCTTAGGTTTTTGCTGGTTTGTTTCAGGGTTTTTGTTCAGACAGAAACAAAACTCAGCATACTTTGTAGCTGATTAAAAGAATTAAGTCCCTCTACTAATGGGAGCAGTGTGAATTATAACACTTATACACCTATTTATTTTTATATTTTTGAAATATTTATTTGTGGAAATATTTACCTATCAGGGATGTTTGGGTATGTAGGATGTACTCGCATCTATCTACCCACCACCTACCTAGCTATCCATCCAACACAGCTATGGCACAGGCTCTGCCATTTGAAGGCTTGTGGTAACAGCTCTCTACTGCAGATGAAGCTCTACTCCTATATCAAATAAAGCCTCAATCTGGGTAAACTGCATTTATTCACCTGACATTTCTATTTGTTTGGGTGATTGCCAGGTAACAAAACCTGTATTATGAGGTTTGTGTGTCACGTATTAGCTGCAGTCACTAATTTGCTAATGTGTTGTAAATGAGTAAAGGTCAGAACCCGAAATAGGATATTTTCTTTCAAACAGGGTACATTTTGAAGACCACATTATACATAAAAAAGAAATCAGGTTGGCACTAATATTACTGATACAACTATCATACAACCTAATTCTTAAGACAGTTAATGTGCCTATGATGTTTTCTTCATGTTCTAGAAGTGCAGTCTTCATTTGAATGGTTTATATTGCTTTTTCTTATGGTAAATAAATATTCAAGACGAGGTCTTGGCCTCTTCTGTCAAACACACCTAGAAATGCTGCTGCTATGACATGATTCAATGATTGGTCAAGAACAGAAGTTGTTTTCCTCTTCTGTGAATATGAAATAACAAATCTCTGAATAACTATTCTAGTGCCTGTTTGTATGACACCCAACATCCAAGTTCTAGGTTGAATCATTAAAAAGAAATATTTCCAGTCTCAGAAGGGGGATGGTTCCACTGACCAGAATGACTTACCTGGCAGTACCAGAACTAGAAGGTCAGCACATGACCTGGTTTCTGCTCTGTATTAATTAGGGGAGTTAAAATACTATTAGGCCCCCAAGAAAATTCAAACATATATACCTGGTAGAGATAAGTCCTCCTCCAAGTCTAACATCAGAGCAGACTGTTATAACCAGAGCATTCTGAAATACTCACGCAGACTCTCACAACTCTACATTTTCTTGCATTTACCTCTTCTGCTAGGTTCTGACTCAGAAATGCACCTGTATACTAAAGCATGTTTAAACAGGTATTTGAATCATACTATCTTAATTGCTTTTTTTTAAAATTAGATGAGGTTCATTATACTGTTAGTGCTTTAATACTTGGCAGAATCTAAATCTACCTTGTAAGCCAAGTGAGCTGCACTGGAGTTACACACATAGTACAATCAATTTACAACAGGGTGAAGTAGATGTGGTGCTGAAGATCCTTTCATTTTTTCTAAAGAATGAAAACCTCACCAGCCTTGTGTGTCTTCCATCTTTTTTATTCACATAGTACTTTTGTAACCTTCACAATGAATTTATAGACTTCCAAGAGCTAACACAGGTTCCTTAATGAATTTATGGATTTTCTTTCTCAGTTGGCTCTGCAATCCCTGAGACTATTAATCTTATATGATTTCAATGTCCATGTTGACAATGTAGAAGATACGTTTGCCTTCACGCTCATCCTCTGCTTTATAGGCAAAATCATGTGTTTACTGGGTTTGTCTATTATCCCTGTGATAACTCATGACTACAAGATTTACTTGTCTTCTCTCCATGCTCATCATTGGAATGAATGACAGTTCTTCACTCTCGCCAGTAATATGGTAGCATTTGCAATAATTCTGTCTAGTTTAATATTAGCAGTTACGAAACCATTCTAGCTTTTTCTATTTAGTTTCTGCCATCGTCTGTTTTTTATATCTGTTTGTGCTCAGTAAATGCAACAAATAGTCTTGATAGTGTATTTCGTGTCAAAGCATACAATACTTCTTGCCTTTAAAATAAGTTTTTAGATGTTTTTATTAACTTTCAGGGGGTTTGTTTTTTTTTTTTTTTTTAGGATTTCTGTAGTATTTGTCAGCTGATACTGTTACATTAGCCTTTTTTTTCTTCATATCTTATGTCATCGATAGTCTGTACTTGATTGCTTTTAGTCTCTGTTCTCCAGTATGTTTTAATTTATGAGATTATTTTCTTCATATCTTAATATTCACATTTTCCATTCATTTATCCTCACAGTTATTTATTTTAAATTTCCTGGTTTTAATTTCCTTAACATGCACATTCTTTTTATGTCTCTTCTGATCTGCAGAAATGACCAGTTTCTAATAATGCTGTGCCTGTATTATCATGGACTTCTTTGGCCCTACTAGCCCTAAGCAATATTACTTGGATTTACCATAGACTTGGGGGAGGGAGGAATTATGTTCAGTTACCAGCAAAATGAACAGGACACAAAGCAGGAACTACAAAATCTGGTGTAAAATTAAGGTGCAGGATCAGACATTTTGTTCTTCAAAATATAAATTATTTGGCTAATGTTCATTCCTCAAGTTCATCTTCAGAAACTAAAAGTGTCCTATGAATGCTCCTTATTAAAAATAGTGTCCCAGACACAACTTTAGAGCTAAGCACACAATTTGGGAGCTAGTCACATTTCACTAAAGCCACCGAAATAACAAACCTTCTTAGCAGCCTTCCCCTGCACACACATTTCATGCAGTTGGTAAGGAATACCCCTGGATCCTGGGTTTGGTTTTCCTTTGGTGCTACACAGCAGTAACTAAGGGAGGAAGGACACCCACTGAGGATGGTTTTCAAGCTCTGGCTTCTTGAAATTCTTTGGCAAGATCCTTGTCAGTGTGACAAGATAATATTTTTCCTACTCTCTCAACTCCTATTTGTTTGAAAGGAATATTTTCTCTCTTTTACTTACATGCTGGCAAGTTTTCTATTGTTGCTCTCCTCTCTTGAGAAGGGTTTAATTTTCTTCTTATGTTGTCCCTGCATTGGCACACACATTTTGTCTTTTCTAAAACAGGGCTTTTTCCCTTCCTCAGGGACTGAGAAGCTATCTTATTAAAAAATCCTGTTGAAAAATCACCCATGGTCATTGCAGACAATATTACTGTTGTTCTTTATTTATGTAATGGTAAAAATAAAACTGTTACAGAAGTAAAGAATTTCCAGGGCTTGCTGTTGTCAACTCACAAATGTTTAGTGTACAACAGCTTTTGTGTCCCTGTTGGTGTCTTGTGAGAATTTTATCACTCAGTGCTGTGAAAGTTGCATAAGGCCTGAAATTAAAGAGCAGAAGTAATAACCACATTTTACAGGTGGGGAAACTGAAGTATGGAGTCATGAAGTGGCTTCTTCAAAGTCAATGACAAAACTGAGAAATGAACAAAGGATTTCTGATTCCTAACCAAAGAATATTAGCCTATTCCTCTGAAGTGTTTCATTTCACAAGTAGACCTTAACAGCCATTGTTAACAACATTAATTCACACACAAAACACTGACCCTCCATTCTCTCTTTCTGGCTGCCATAAGTAAACAATTTTCAGAAGCAACTGAAAAAAAATTGCTTTGACTGTATCTATGTAAATAAACTATCTAATGCTAAACAAAACCTTCAAAATCAATTTTAGGACAGGCTTTTTTTTTTTTTTTTTTCCTTCTGTCTCCCAGAACAGTAGTTGCTGATTTTAGGGGTCAGGCTAAGTAGCATTCCCAAACAGTTTTCAAGTTCTGTTTAAGCACAGCCCAGACAGATAACAGACCAGGAATCTTTCCCAGCATGCTGTCTATTCGGGGCCACCTTGTATTAAACACTAAGAAAGCCTATCATTACAAAGGTAGGCAGTCTTTGCTATTGGTTCCAAGGCTAGGGAATAGCTCTTATTTAGTATATTAGCATAGATTTAGTTCTTGTGCACTAATAATTTTATTTATGTTTCAAGGTAAAGAACCATATTATTTTTCACTAGCTAGAGCTACCATACAATCAAAATAAAAATATGAAAAGAAACCATTTTGAAACACACAGAGAACTTACTTAGTGTTTGGCTTTATGAAAAACAAAATAAAACAAAACAACAAAAAACAGACAATGGGGGAAAACTCTTTTCAGAAGCAGCAAACAATATAGCAAGGAGCAACAGACACAAATAACAGCTTGGAAGGTTCAAACTGAACATTAGAGAGTCTTTGAGGTGGGGGGGGGAGGGAGAAGAAACAGCACTGGAGAAAGTTGTCCAGATAGTTTGGAGAATCCCCATTTTTGGAGTTTTTCAAGACTCAGGTAAACAAGGTCACGTCTGGCCTGACCTACTGTTAGTGTTAGTCCCCCTTTTGTTGTACTGGATGACCATCTATCTATTTGATGGTAAATCAGGAAAAAACTTATCCCAAAATATGAAGGACAACCCTCGAGGTAATTTCGGAAAGATTGCATTTGTTAAGTCCATGCACTTCTATTTACATGTATCCTGTCATGGGTTTTAAGGTTGCCTTTCATGGTGGAAACATGCAGGGATATAATTTGGATTCCTTATAGCCACAACAGCCGCTATCATAATTATTCTGCTAATAATGAAATCTTGGAAGAGTGATCACCTTCACCAGACTGCTTCTGTTCCAGCAGTTCATTTTTGTGATTTCCTCTGCCATTTTTTCCATTCTATTAAATTTTTCTCTTAACTATGTACTTTTAATAGGGCTTTAAAAGCTCACATTAAAGAATAAAACTTGTAAATGTCAGGAAACATATAAACTTTAGGGGGCTTGTTTCTCTATTTTAAAATGCTGCCAAGAAACTATATAGGTATAGACATACTCATGCATAGTTTCCTAAAGGTAGGAATAACTGCTTTTCATTCAGTACAGGAAATACCTTCTGTCTGTGATTTTCCTGTGATTGCTGTGGATGAAAGAAGTAATCCAGATTCTTTTGCACTAAATTTAACAAAACAGTGATTATCATTGCACTGCTAACATACCTGTGTAATCAGCTGAATAACAGCATGATGCACAGTTGTTTCCTCTGAATGCACATTGTAGGCTTCTACATTTGGATTAAAAAGTCTTATTAATGACTCACTGCAAAATAAGGATCCTTAGGCCTCTACCTGCCTCATCCTAGTATCAATCTCATTCCTACAAAGTTTCAATAGCCCAGAATTTACTAATATCCATAATACACTTTTCAGCCAACAGTATACAGACTATTGCTGCCACTTTTCAATAATAAGACAGGCAGATCTGGAAATGCAGCACTAGAAAAAAGCAGGCCGTAAGTAATGTAAAGGTTGGCCTTACACAGGTCAAACATTAGGGAGGGCTGGTGATTTTTTGCACTCTGGCATTTCCACAGTTACTGACATAACTGAAAGTGAGGCAGTACTAACAATAGTGAGAATTTTCTTAACATGCATGAAAGCCTTAGAGCACATTCCTAGACACAGCTGAATCCCTGACCCCAAACAGTGGGGACTTAACATGAAATTTAGGTAACTTTGTATAAAATGCAGTTCTCAAATTGTGCCTGTTAGCTGACACCTATCTTTGCAAGTACCAGAACCCTTTAATTATTTTAAATGTTAGTTTTTTCACCTAAGAAAATGAAGTTTATACAGTCCTGCAGTCTACTTCTATCAGTTTTTCTCATTAATCTTTTGTTCCAATGACTAAACGACTGATGTCTGTGACAACCCCTCCACAGGGTACACAACTGCAGTCTAACATGCTCTCGTGGTTTAAGCCCAGCCGGAAACAAAGTGCTACGAAGCCGCTCGCTCACTCCTCCCCCTGCAGCCCTGGTGGGATGAGAAGGAGAAAATACAAAGAAAAGCTCATGGGTCAAGACAAGGACAGGGAGGGATCACTCCCCAGTTGTGGTCACGGGCAAAAGACAGGCTCAACTTGGGGAAGAAACAAAATCAATTTAATTTACTACCAATCATACCAGAACAAGGATAATGGGAAGTAAAAGCCAAGCCTTAGAACATCTTCCCCCACTCCAACCCCTCCTTCTCAGGCTCAACTCCACTCCCAGTTTTCTCTACCTCCTCCCCCGCAGCAGCGCAGGGGGACAGGGAACGGGGGTTGGGGTCAGTCCGTTACATGTTTTCTCTGCTGCTCCTTCCTCGTCAGGGGCAGGACTCCTCACACTCTTCCCCTGCTCCAGCGTGGGGTCCCTCCCACGGGAAACAATCCTCCATGAACTGCTCCAGTGTGGGTCATTCCCACAGGCTGCAGTCCGTCATGAACTGCTCCAGCGTGGGTCCTTTCCCCGGGCTGCAGTCCTTCAGGCACAGACTGCTCCAGCATGGGCTTCCCCGTGGAGCGGCGGCCATCTTGGGGGCATCCATCCCCCTGCTCCGGTGGGGGCTCCTCTCTCCCTGGGCTGCAGGGCCTCTGCTCCCCTGCTCCCCTCCGTGGGCTGGGGGGGGACGGTCTGCCGTCTTGTCTCACCGCGGGCTGCAGGGGCAGCCCCTCCTCCTGCACACCTCCTCCCCTCCTTCTTCACTGACCTCAGTATCTGCAGAGGTGCTCCTCTCACATCCCACTCCCCTCTCTGCTGCAGGTTTCCCCTTTTAAATGTGTTGTCCCAGTGGCACTACCGCCGTCGCTGATGGGCTCAGCCTTGGCCAGTGGCGGGTCTGACCTGGAGCCGGGGAAGCTTCGAGCAGCTTCTCACAGGAGCCGGCCCTGCAGACCCTCCCCCGCTACCAAAACCCCACCACACAAACCCAAACACATACCTAGAGCTGCAGAGTTTCAGAACCCATGGGCCCATTCAGGTCATCAGCAATGAGGGTAGAATGTGCAGTAAAGACACATAGCACCAGCCAAAACTAACGTTGTCTCTTTATTCACTGCAAAGATAGTTTATGTAGATGGCAGCTAGGAATACTGGGAAAATCAACAAAGGTATTGGAGGAGGTAGAAGACTTGCAACGAGAAGAGGCTGCAGAAAATGTGAGTTCATACTGAAGTTTGATTCAGTTAAGAAGTCAATCAACCACTAATCTCTGTGGAAATTAGGCTTTCTGATTTGCTGCAGTCAAAGATTCCCATGTGTCTAATCTTCTGCAGTTGATAAGTCTGACTAGCTCTATAACTCGATTACATTTAAACCCTGTCCACAACATATAAAAGAAAGTCTTTCTTGCAGCGGCTTTCCTGAAGAAGGACTTGGTCTTGAGGATATCCGCTATGCTCCTTTAATAAAGCATGCTTCTGTTACAATTTGGAAACAGTTTCTTTTAAAATTTGGCAAAAAGAGACAACTTGCTTATCTATATTAAAAAGCCTCATGTTTAGAACTCTCCAAAGGTATGAAAGACTCAGAGCTGCTTCTTTCCTCTACAAACATACGCTTTTCAGTGGAGTGTTTTTCTTGATCTGGAAAAGGATGAGAATGCAACATTCAACTCATTTATTTGAAGTAGTTCAAGTTTGGTTTAAAAGATTGGTGATGTTGTTAAGGAGTCAATGGAGAGAGTGTATATTATATCTTCTCTCTAAATGCTTAAGCTATTTAGCCACTGATGGTTTAATGCAAATATATAAATAATTGTTACAGAAAACTTGGTAAAGTGGTATCTTCTACAAAGTAGTATAAATCAAACTGTTATACATCTACAGAAGTTTCAAAGAGTAATATATTTACTATTAAAAATATCGGTTATGATCTATAGTAACTTTTTTTTTTAATGCAAGTATTAATGTGTCAGTCAGATAAAACACTAAGCGTTGAAAAGGTTGCTTCTGGAAACTATTATGTGACTAGTCTGAGATTTCTTTCATTCTTCCTGACATCCTTTGTATGGTCCTGTTATGTTAGTCATGGCACAACCAGTTCATAAAGACCCAAAGGTTTATCACCTTATATTTCTTTGCATGGGTAAACATCTTGAAAAAGCAAATGCATAGAAGTACAATTTACCTGAGAACAAATGGATACTTTGACAATTTTGACTTGCAGGTCTTGAAAAGGCTCAAATTAAATTGTTTCCTGTAGTTTGGAAAGTTTATTCTCTCATATAAGTGGGGCAATGCTATGTTATGAATCATTAGATATTTATTTAACATCAGTTGACTACAGTACATAATAGTAAAAACTTATGAAAATGCCCTATACATTTTTATTGACACAAATATCCTGCTTATAATTAAAAATTTACAATTAAAAGGCTGAAGGGAGGTTAAAAATTCTCACTTACACAAAAAGAATATCATAATAAATTTTGTAGACTATAAGAGTCATTTATCTATGTAAAAACCTCTTCATTTTATCTCTATTCAATTCTGTAGGACATTCCACTAACTCTGGATGTACTTTGCATTGTACAATGAATTCTTAAAGAATACCTTTTAAATGTCTAATCTGTATTCATTTACTATGCAACTGACTCATTAAAGTTAATTAATTAACTGCATTGAATCTGAAGCATTGAAAAGTGTGGTCTCATAAGGTCAAAACCAGGTTGTAATTTTTAGAAAAGAATCTAATAGTCCATATATATATGTTCCAGTAAGTAAAATAGTTTTCTGAGTTCTGCAGTATTTGCTTCTTTTCTTCTGCCCCAGTATAATGGTGGTGGTTATTAGCAGAGCCACAACTTGATTTGATTTTGATTTACAAAAATTAATGCTCATCTGCCATCACACTGTCCTGCTGAGATATTTTCTTTCACTGGTCCAACTATTTGTCATACTCTTGATTGTATAGCTTCCATCACTTTTTAAATTGTTTTGCTTCGTGCAATTGTAAGATCATTAATAATTAAAAGAGAAAGATTAATAAATAAATAGCATGGGATACAATTTAGCTGAGTTGGAGATTCCATCAGCTGTGAGTCAACATTTACTGCTATCAAAAAATATTCATGACTTTGATGGAAAAAGACCAGCAACTGAATTTGGTCTCAGAGGATAGGTATCTTAGTAGGGAAAGAAAGGGAAAGAAAATGAAATTTAGGGTTTCCTGAGCACATGCAGTTTTGGCTAAAAAAACCCCAAAATCCCTCATGTTCCTATGTTTTAAAACAAAAGGGTAGTGTGCCTCACATACTCATACCTCAAGATTACGGCTAGACACATAGACCTTCAGTCTTCTCAACTGTGAATCAAATAATGTAAAAATGGCATTTTTTTCACTTATAAACTTAATATTTTCAGCTGCAGTTACCTTGTGGGTTAAAAATCTTTCTGTTAACAAAACAGGTTGCATGCATTGCATAGGCCTATCCCAGTGAGTAAAATAAATGCGATATAGCCCATCTTAATCCTTAAATGAAGACTTCTTCTTCTTTTTTGCTCAGCAAAAAATACATTCTTTAGTGTTCAGCAGGTGATAAATCAACTGCAATTTCCACAAAGGACTTTTATCAGTTTGAGCCACATAAATGATATTTAAAAAGCCTTTGGTTTGTAACTATTTAGATAATCACAAAACATATCATAAAAAGTTGCCTCTGAGGGACTGAGGATTAAAGGCATGCAAACAGTGTTTTGTTTTGTCTAGGTCGATAGATAAGGATTTCCTTAAATTTCATTTATTAGGTTGACTGTGAGTAGAATGAATTGTAACTCATTCAAAAGTCTTAACCTCACAGACACTCTTTTTTCTAGAACAGAGAATGCATCTGTTTGTCACTATTTTTCACATCATGTCTAACATAACCACTTCTGGTGTGGGTCCCAAATACTAGTAGCAATCATGATTATTCCATGTGATTCCATAAGGAGCAAGGATACATTACCCTGAACTACAATAACAGAAAAAGAAAAATCATAATACTGAAGATCTTTCAACTAAGTATGAATCAAATCCTCCTGGCCTTTAAGAACAGTACTGCCTTGCTAATTTGAAGTGAGTTTAGATTTCAGGCTTTAAGGCCAGGAAACGTACTTTTATCAAAACTGACTTCCTGCATAGTACCAGGCACAGAGTTTCACCAAGCAATGTTGGTATCAAGTTCAGAAACTTGTCACTGAAATAGAACAAGTTTGATTCAACGTCCCCAGGTGATAGATTATGTGTCATATTCCTTTCAAAGCTGTTACAATCCTGAATGGCAAAAATATGTCGATTTTTTGACATCTCCACTCATTTCCATTTTTATTTGTCTAGCTTCTCTTTCAGCCATTGAATTCTCTTAACGTCTTTTCTGGATTCGAGAGCGCTCTCTCCTCGCTGTCTATGTATTATGTAAAAATCACTAATCTGGGTCAGTCATCTCATAATCTTTGCTGATGTAAGTAGACAGAGCTTCTCTTAGTTTCTCACAATAAGATGTGTCTTCCAAGGACAATGACCACTCTTGGAGCTGTCATTTAATATCTCCAGAGAGAAAGACAGTTTTCCTGTGATGGTCTCACACTAAATGACAACACCCACTTCTGAGCAGAGGTAATCAAAATATTTTTCATTCACTGGAAAAGAAAGAGTTTGGTTGTTTCAGAACACTTTACCTATGCAATTTGAACATGCCAAAGATTTTAAATAAAATAATAATCATCCTTATTAGGGGTTAGATTGACAGTACAGGATGTGACTTCTTATTTTTAGCTATGTGTTAAGAACAAAAATTCTCAGCTAGCCGCAGTGTCACTTCTGCCTGAGGAAACATGAAACCACAACTCCCACTTATCAGAAGTTATGAGGTACATGGTCTGCGCATGTAAGAGGTGTTCTATGTTTTCTCTGTTGACACTGTTCTACAGTTTATGAATATTTAAACATTCATTGCAGTAGCGTAGAAATGCAGATAAACTCCCTTTCAGTTCAGTGTCCGACAGCCTTGGAGGTTTCAATCATTTGTACTCTGTCTCAGAAATAATTTAATTCCAATAACAAAGATTCAAGGAGACTTGTTTTAGAATAACATGTAGTTAGAAAACTCATTTGAGATGTGGGAGACCATTTTCTAATCTGCTTTCTGGCTGATTTAGAGTTAGCTCTTTCGTGTAATGCAGCCTAGGAATGGCATTTACTATTTTCACTGCCACATTACACAGAGATTTGCCTTGAGCTTTTCATCTTCCAATATCCCTAACTCCATTTTAAACTTACCTCTTTCCAAACTATACTATCATTCACACTGGAAGACTGACCTTACAGCATTCATTGCTCCTAGAGCTGTACCTTCACATTTGATTTCTCTAAGGGGTATGTTGGCTGATCATAACTAGCAACTATTTATGCTACTTTACAGTCTTAAAGATACATAGACAATTTTTTTATTAGAAAAAAAGTATACTTTCTTGCAGATCATTGGATAAAATACTGTACAGGTATTATATTTTATTATATTATATAAAATACTGTACAGGTTAATATTTTAACCAGTCCCCAGGTTAGGCAGTAAAATTGCAAACATCCCATTGTAACAATGCTGTAATCATTCATCATAGAAATCTACTTTGAGCTGTTTAGAGTAATGATTTTTGACAACTCAAAGTGTTTTATGTATTAATTATACTATTTTAATAAAAATTTTGTTAGGAGTTGCCTAATCGAGAAGATCAATAGAGGTGAGCCTGCCACAGCTCCGCACCTGCAGGTGTAGCCAATATTGAGGTTGAACATGTATTCCCCATAGACACCTGCAATCTCTAAGGTGCTCTGTAAAGCTGTCTTGTCCTAATGGGTGTCGTGCCCAGCCCTCTGGGCTGATAACCTCCTGGGATGCCTTGGGAGGGGTATGAGGACTCAGGTATAACACAGAAAGGTAGGAAAGATGTTTTACAGTCAGCCTAAGTTGTGTGTTTACACTGCGGTGCAAATGATGGGGGATGCATGCAATGGGATGTGTTGTGAGAGTATGTCAAAGTGGGTAGCTGGGGAGAAGTGTCTAGAAGTAAACAGACAGCCAGTTAAAAGGGACACTTTCCCTAACCCAGATGTATTATTTCAGCTTGTTAAAAACTTTGACAACCTTTAGGCTTAAGTTACTATTCTGAAGAAAACTGAATATAATCCTAGATAGTATGTCCTTTAAAAGTGGAAGTGCAACTAACACCAAGGTTTCCTTAACATGTTCAAGAGAATCCACTTACTTAACATCTTTTTACTGTTACCAAAAGGACTAAGTTCTTATTGACTGCATTTATTACCTATTCAAGGAATAAGATGCAAGCAGTTTTCACTGTTGTTTGTCACCTAAAATGACAAAACCATGTTGATTATCAATAAGAAATAAATCAAGCCTGATTTAAAATGTAAACATAACACTTTGCTCTTATGCACATTCTTTTAAATGCATTTTATCAAAGCTTATTTTTTCCAAGCAAAAATACTGACTTTTCAGAATATAAAGTCAAGAAGTAACATTTTATATTGGATCAGCCAGAATTCAAAATTCTGTTTTGATTTGTCAGCATAACACACACTGTTGAACTTGATTTACTACCAGCTGTGTTATCAACTGCAGAAGCTGCCATCTTGAATGAGCTAATTTAATCAATGTAGTGTCTGTATCATGAAAAATATAGACTACTCAGAGAATACAGTCCATATACTCTGTGTATATATATAGTCCATAGACTTCATATACAGGGCAGAGTAAAGTGGAGTCACAGTTGTAAAACCTATGGGATGCTACATTGCCAGGCTGCACTCAAATATCTGTTTTGACTGGAACATTTCAGTTGATTTTAAATTACGTTTCTTGCCATTTCCCAATGTTTAGTTCAATTTGAGATACAAACATGTTGAAATATCAACATTTAATGCAGCATTTCAGATCAGAAGTGCACTTTTGAAGCAAATTTCCACTATCCATGCTTTGATTCACATTATGGAGTGCATAAACTGGATTCCTTTTGGAGGGAGCTAAACTGAAGGACCTGGTCTAGTCTATGGGACCAGACTGGACTTAATCTGAAGTAAACCCTTTTAAAATGTGTACAGTGTACATACTAGGTCTTCAGCAAAAACCCTTTCCTCTTCACATGTTAGGCCATAATTCTTGTTAATTTAGATGGACTTGAACTACCAACAGAATGCAGAGATTCAGCAGCATTGTTGAGTCTGAACACAGAACAAAATAAAAATAGTCTATGAATGTATGCGTGGTGGATAAAGATGTCAGGACAACAAATATGTCAACTTTTTCAAGTTTCAGGAGAAGAGCTATTTCTGAGTAAGTGTTGTGGTTGTGGACATACTGCAACTGTACAGGGGTTCAGCAGTAAATCAGACTTTCTTCCACACCCAGACACCGAATAAACAAGTTTTGCATGCACTAGAATAGGACCAAAGCATACATGAACATGTGAGCAGACACTTGGCTACAAGTCAAGTATGTAGTCAAAACACACCTATTTGTGTAGCTGCACTGGTTTTGATCATATACTTTGGCTTTGGTTCCAAGCTCCACCAATGGTGTGATATAGCTTACAATCCAAGCCATTAATTTAAAGTTCTTTCACACCATAAGACCTCATTTGAGAAAAAAAAGGAGCACAATAATAAAGAAAAAAATTTCTTCTTTCTTTGGAATTATGTTCTACAAAAAGGTGTAATAAAGCACAATGAACCATTATAACTTAACTTCATTGAGGCATTTTTCTAGCTGCAGCTATTTCAACATTTCATTGTTAAAGAATGACATTTTGAAGTAGTATCTTGCATCTCACCATAGATATATGCCCTAATTCCCTAACAGTGTATTTTATGGTATGTGGACTACTCAGTTCATTTTTTTCTCTCTCTTTTACCAGCCACGTTAAGGCAATGAAGATTACAGTGCACAACAATCACTTGTTAATTACATTTCAATTAAATGCATATATTTTAATTTTAAATTACCATGTTAACTACAGTGGAGGTTAAGCAGAATGAAAACTTCATCGTTGGCTTCTGTGGTGGCCTCTTCGTGCTTCAATGTTCTGGACTGCATAAGATATCCCCTATGTTGGGAGTTCTACTTCAGACTAGGTCTAGCCTGGTCCAATTAACTATATTTCCATAAGTTTTCATGTTGATTAACAAAGACAACTGTCATTATTATCATTAACTCTATGAACTGTTGATATTTTTAATGAAGACTTACTTCCTGTTTTGCATTGCTCTGAAGATGTGTGATATTTCCATATAAATCAAATAAGAATTTTGCTAGGATATGTCCGTAAATTATTTTCATCTAGTTAATATTTATCATATTATTAAATGAAAAAAACCCACCCTGTAGGAAATTGGTACATATCTGATTTACATTATATGAAGATAGTTTGAATTATTTACTTCTACATGTTTACCTCCATTGTTACTGCACTACTATTTCATGATTTTTAAACAAAATGAAAGTTTAAAAAAGATAATGTATTATGTCTATTTTGGTGGGAAATATTTAGGCAGGTTTGTAACTCAGGCAAACTGAGTTTTTAATTCGATATTTCTTGAATGCCTTCTCTTTTCTACTTGATTAAGTGCTATATATTATTCCAACTATATTCTCTTTCTTGCTTGCATTTCTACTAATTCAAGGTACCTTAATTAAAGATAAAAAAAGAAAGTATAGCCTCCAACAGGAGTACCAACTGATTATACTTTTAGAGGTTGAAAGGCTGAGATTTTTTTGTCACACAGTAGTGAAGAAACCAAATTTAATAATTCATAGATAGTTATAAAGGAAAGTTTCATGGTAAAAATTCAAATTACAGCAAAGAATCATTTACCAAAAAAATGGAGACCATGGTTTTGTTGTTGATCCTTTTAATCTTCTCTGGAGTTTTGGATCCTTGCATTCACCTGGACATACTGAAATAAGATAAATGATTATGCTGTCTTTGTATTTATTGTCTGTATTAACTCTTACTAATGTATGTCACAGACAAGAATTTTCATACAAAAAATAAAGTCCCAATCTTGTCAAATGTTGTTAAGCATTTATTTGTTTGTTTATCTTTCCAGAAGATAAAGGATTAGATATAATTTCTGATATTCTCAAGTTTTAAACAGGGATTATCTTTCATTAACTTAATTTCATTCATTCATTGTACTGGTGATGCAGTGGTGACTTTGGTGGTAGGTTGAGGAAAGATGTGCTGCCTCCCCATAATCTCAGAATTTTTGGACTTACTCACTACCAACACATACTTCTGTTCTCAAGACAAGGTGCTTTTGGCTTTTGACAGACTTGGTACTATGCATGTAATTTGTTCTTTTTCAGAATGAAGCTTGGATATACCTCTTGAGAAAGGAACACTCCCCCTGCCTTCTTCAATGGCTGAATGGGCTTAGTTTACCACGGTATAATTAGTTTTCACTTTTCTAAATTCTGACTACTTTGCTTTTAAATCTTTTAATGCACATTTTTTAGTATGTAAGAATAATAATGGTCTTTTCTTCAAGACTCAGTGGTGCCCAGGTTTCCTGTCTGACAATAAGCATAATATAATTTCTATCCTATGGATCATCTGTTCCAATCACCGTCTTCAATTAAATTTTCCAGAATGGTGTGAGCTCTGACAGCACATTACAAAGAAAGAAATTTAGTACTCTACATAGATAATCCAGCCATTGGTATAATTCTAGGATTTTAAGACATTTTGTGCTTGTGCTTTTGCTGTGATATTTACATTACCCTTCTACTGGGGAGAGCAAAATGGGTCATGCTTGGACAGAATGGAACAGCCTGAGGGAGGATTGGGGAAAAGGCTACATTTTATAATTAATGTATAATCACACTATTTACATGCCTTTTAGCTAATAAAGGGACTATTGAAGGCTGGTTACTAAGCACTTCAATTTGTATTACTTTTGGGTAGTAGCAACTAGAAATAAAGGTTTAGGTCATAAAGGGAAAGTACCAGAGTATGCATACAGTAAATGGAAATGAAACAGATGTACCTTTGTTTTCATAAAGCATTGCTTGAAGACTTGCCAAACTTTAATGTAAGTTTGTATTAGGCTATAGTGCATTTTTTTTGAGGTAGACAAAAAGGGAACTACAATACATTGGGACACGGGGGGCTGAAAAGAATTCTACTAGCTAAATGTGTTATCATCCAGTTGTTTTGATTTTACCAGGGTAGAAAAGAGACTTTTTACAACCATGAAGCTAGACAGATTTCAAAACAATGCAAAGTGGTTCTTCATTCACAATGCAGACTTGCGTATGTGTCACCAACACAGAGATGGTGACAGGGAGCCCTGTAGAAAAAGATTAATGACACTAGAATTTACCAGCTTGGTGCTTACACTGCACTTTCAGTGTGCAGGGACAAACTGTTTGTTTTCCCTTTTAGATTGCTTACCACTGCTTGATTTACTGGGCAGCAGAGTGAAGACAAGTTTTTAAATAACTGCGGCATGGCTACCATTCTTCTCAGCAAGCAACTGAACTTCTTTTAGAGACTGAAAAAGATTACTTGTTCTGGGAAAATAACGTATTACTTCTTGCTACCAGGATTTTCTTCATGAAATGTGACCTTAGAGGATACTTCAGTTGCAACTGGCTTCTGATTTTGGATATCCTTTTGATCCTTTGGCCATGAGGAAAGAAATCTGTGAGCAATGAAAGGATCTGTGAGTGGATCCCTGAAAATCTATATAGGTAGTAACACCTTTCATCTATACAAGAATATAGGTGAAAAAATCAAAATGGTTAATATTGTTTTTCAGTGAGTTTAACAAGTTACAAAGACCTCACAAATTTCTACGTGGCTATGGTACAAGATGATATTGGATGAAAATCTACTACTTGGTTATTCCATTGAAACCTCATTGATTTTAATTCAGATACAATTGGGGAAATGTATAGAACTTGTGTAAAGGAAAGGCAACCTGCTTTCTTCATATAATGTTATTACAGGTGTAACTTCACTGATGTTGAAGGAGTCACACCGAAAGGAATTTAATCCATTCTGTTCCAGTTACAGACTGTAATACTTTTCAAAACATTACAGCTCTTGGTTGCACTCCATCTTAGCAACCCCAGTCCCACTTAGTCTCGTATTTGCACTTATAATGGATTTTGTGAGGGGGAACTGTCACTCCATCTGGATAAATTGAGCATCTTGACAAAACACTGCAAACTTGTCACTGGAGAAAAGGTTTAAAAACTGACATGATTTGAGACATTTTAACAGGCAGAGAGCTGTCTGAGACATGCTTCATAATATAAATTCACCTTCCTGATTAGTCAGAAATTGTATTTATTCGATATCAACTCTTCTTTTTGAGTGTGCTTAAAGACAATGTCAAGTTTGTATTGCTCTAGGTATAAAACAAATCTTCTTTCGGAAAGACTTTCTCCATATGGACAAAGGTGGGTGGTCCCCTGGGGGAGGAGGAGAGCTCATGGCCTCTTTGTGAATCCACTAATGAATCACCCAGGGAAGGTGAGACTTGGCACTTAAGCTGAGGTTATCCAAGGTTTGACTTCGATATCATTTGCATAACACCAAAAACAGGAATCTTACTTTTTAAACAGTGTTGCTTAGACTTTTCACAGTGGGTGAGCAAAGTTAAAATAAAGCAGCAGCAAGTGCCCCAGGCAAGCAAAAAAAAAAACCAAAAAGAGGTGCCATCAGCCTCTGGAGGACGGGCAGGAAGAGGGTCATTTAAAAATGACCCTACAGGTACCAAGCTCTACTAAGCAGAATGATAATCATGGTTTGCATACTATAAAGAAATGTATAAAGAATGTAGCATGGCTTTCCTAAACCTCTGCAATTTATTTACACAGTTGTAAGCTAGTTCCATTAGTCATGAGTGGTGGAGTGAAACGAAGCTGTACTGTGTGTAGATGAAAGTATCCCAGACAAATTAGCACAAATATATCTAATGTTTCAAAGGTCATTAGGGTATTCTGAAATGATGCCACATTTCACTGTGAGAAAGTGCTGGATTGTCATATGATTTCCATTTTGGGCTTTTGTCTCAGCAAGAGGATATCACACTACTGGCAAAGGCAATACTTTTATATTTTAGTATAATTTTCATGTGAAAAATAAAATCTCTTATAGAACTGGTTTGATAAGAGCACAATGTTTTCACTGCATCTGTCTACATCAGGCTTTCCTGCTATCCTCTAACAACATATCATCTGAGTAATCAGGGCCTGCATATAATCATGTCACTGCAATGGAATGACTGACTCTCCATCTGTTCCGCCTACTGGGGAGGAACAATTTTGTGGACTTCCCCCCTAAATAACTTCTTCCAGCTGGTGGTCCAAACCAAGAAGTCTAGGGCCAAGGTTGGCAAGCTACTTAACTTCCATTAGGATGAATACATGTCCCTTCAGGGTCAAAACAGGGTAAATAGGGCTCAGGTCAACTTCAACTGTATCAAGATTATACAGCTTCCCTGGAAAGTATACATCTGTGCTGGAACATCTCTCACAGATGCTGGATGGTGCTTACTTGCTCCTAGTCTTGTGCAGACATATAATTTAAGATGATGGTCCAGGTTTAGCCTCAGAAAAATCTTTTAACTGTTGACTGCTGACAGCTGATGTCCCTTACCAAGGGTAGACTTGCTACACCTCTGCCTTGAAGGGGGCTCTCTGCTCACCACGTCTTTGGCCTGACTTAATCCTGTTTTGTTTTCCCTCCCCTGTGTTTACCCCTCTATATTTATAAACAGCAACCATTGCATACCAGGCCTTTCATTTTGCTGCATTAAGAAAAGTTCTTTAAACTAGATTCTCAAAATCGCTTATTGACCTAGCAGTATTTTTTCCCCTGTACCTGTGCCTGTGTGCGTTCCTTTTGTTTGCCTTTGACTTTATGCAAGTACTGCATTCACTCTCTTGGGCCATGTCTGCACCAGCAAGGAACTAATCACTGATTTCCACTGCTAAGAAAAGATGCTGTCTTGTAGAGAGGCTTATGAGCCTGTTCCCATAAAGTGAAGAGGATAAATACATCATTCTAGATAAATCCTCTACACCTCACCATTTAAAATGAGAAACACCACAACATCGTAGCCTAGTTTAAACTGTGTGAATCCTTCTTGTGTTCATTAAAAAATTGAGAATGTGGTGCTTTCATGCAGGAAAGGATTTCTGCATTTAGATTAGCCTAAGGGGCAGGAGTGCTAACACTGAGTGTGCTTAGCGCTTCATATCAGCTATTTCTAGGTTGTTAGATAGTGAACACTCAGGATTTTTGCATAACATTCTGAGGGATACACTTTCAATATTGTTTGTAGTCAATGTGTTCACTTAACATATTATTTAAATGAGCATATAGTAGTAAATTTTTAGGGTGAGATCCAGCTCACCCAATTTAAATGCCTTGAATGTACTTCAACTTTAGGTTTGTAGTATAAAGATCGTCCTAAAAGTTTCCTGTGGTTTCATGAAGAGAACTCAAGGTAAATCCTGTTGAAAGCCTCCAGAGAAAGATTTGTGACTTATTAAGCTTCTGCATCTTAATGGTGGAAATCATGTCACCTAACATGGGATTCAAGAAAACACCTCCAAATAATAATTCTTTATTTCTTGGAATGGGATCAATTGCCTTCTCAAGATGCCTGTATCCCTTTATTTTACAGTAACGTTGGATCGGTATTTTTAAATAAATATATGATCTATTGATCCAACAGCCTGTATGGTCCTCCTACACTGGCGTAAGTCCCCTTATATATTCCTTTGATGTGAAGTCATTTAGTCTACACTTCAAAGGTGCAAATTGAAGTAAACAAGTCTGTACAGTCTTCTGCACTAATTTAACTAAGCAGACTTTTAAATAAACTTGTTCAATGTCGGCATTCAGATAAGGTCTTAAGACACATCCTAGTATGTTCATCACCACCCTTGGTTCTGTCAAAACTTAGTGACAAGCAAACAAACGACACTCTGTTTAGAATTGTTAAAGCTGAACTGGATGTGGGAAGCAGGTACCTCTGTAGCTGCACTTACAGATGGTGCAGGTGTCAGTCTACAGCAGGCAGCATGTGTGTGGGATGATAATGAGGAGCTGTCGGTAGGCTGTGGTCACCTCTTAACCTAGCTCAGCACCAGCTGGAACAACACATCCAACTCTACCCATAATCTTCTATTTTATTTAGGAACTTTTGAAAATTTAGCCCAGAAGCTAAAATGTCTTCTACATAAATTAAAAGATACTGCAATTACATTTCCTCATGTCAGCAATTTCATTTAGTATTAATTATGGTTCAAGTATAGCCATGGGCTAAGTTTGACATGGTATCATAAGTTCAGTGCTGCTGTACACGTATAAGAAAGATACTTTCCTTTTCTCTTTTTAACATTTTGATGCTCTGAAATAACTTGGTATTTTTCCCTGTATTGAAAAAAGCCAAGTGAAAGGTAAACTAACAACTCTGAGATATGAAGCATGTAAAAACAAGATTAGCTGAAGCAACACTCAAAACCAAAACTGACAAAACATTTCTTTCTTAATTAAAAATGACAAAGCAAATAGACTTATTTCCACTTCTGGAATTTTATTTTCAGACCAGATAGCTTATTTTCACTTTTTTTTTTCTTTATCAGTTACTTTTTTCCCTTTTCTTTCTTTCTTTTTTTTTTTTTTTTTAGCTCTTGGAAGGCCAAGGAAGATGGGAATCCAATTTTACTGGTTAAAAAAAAAAGGGGAAAAGGTTAGACCTAACCTTATGAAATAAGTGTCAAAAAAAGCTGTATCAGGAGAATACACAGCATTACAATGGAACAAGGAGAGAGGGTGAAAGCAGCACCAAAACTGATGTGCAACAATATAACACAACCCTGTGCTTTTAAAAGCCCACTAAAATCAGTAGAAACTTTCCCACTGCATCACAACCCATTTGTACAATCAGTTTGTTCCAAAAAGCTAAATACCCTGCTTTATTTCTCCATAGTCGTCCAAGTAACTTAACATTCCTTAGAAGAATTTTCATTTATATCTAGATCAAAAAATATTTGACAAGAATGGAAGAAAATGGAAGAACATTGACAAGAATGGAAGAACATTTGTGGAAGAAAATGTTTTAGAAAAAATGAATTTTAATCATAGATCTATGGACTTTTCAGATTGGGTCAGTATCTGGTCTCCCGGGGAAAACTGCATGGGAAATTCTGGAAGTAAACCAACAATAAAATTTCATGTACTTAATTCTGTATCCCAAAGGACCAATTGTGAAGAAAAATTGAGAGATGTTTCTGCCACCATATTTCTTATGAATCGGTCTCCAGTGAAGGGGGCAATAAATTCATTGCTGCCTGGGGTTTGAGGCAGTGAGTGGATACAGTATTTTAAAAACAGTGCAATTATATTTTCAAATATATTCTTCCAGAAGTTCTTACCTTAGCTCCCTTAGTGTAGGATCTTTAAAATGAGCATATCTCCTTACACTTACTCCCACTTCCATTTTTTACAGTGATTTTATCCATTAAAAGAAAACATTTTGTTTGTTGCTTGTTTAAATTCAATAATTTTACACAAAGCATCCTGCTTACAGAAAATACATATATTTTAAATGTGTGCGTTTCAAACTCCTTGCTCACATGGTCAGGGTCATCTTCTGGTTAAAGAAGAGATATGAGTCAGGAAACCTATGTTCTAGTTATCACTTTGTTACTGATTTACTGTGAGATTTTGAACAAATTCTTTTCCTCTCTTTGTTTCCAATTTCCATATACAGAGGATGAGAATATTATTCATTGGGGTTTTAAGATTCTTTTCGAATCTCCCAAAGATGCTCAATATTTTGATTAATTATTACTGTCAATATATGTATACAGTAATAAATTCTGACCACTTTTAAATAAGTAAGTAAGCTGTCTCTCTGGCATTTGTACAGTATTCAGATATGAGAAAAAGAGAACTATTTCAAATGTTAATCTAATGGTATTTGAAATTTGAGACAAGACAGAGAATGAAAAAAAGGTTGGGTTGTTTTGTTTTTTTTCTGTAGATAACTGCAGCTTTAAAAAACACAGTCTAACCAACAAAAACCTAGTCTGGTTAGTTTTATCTTTTGATTAATATCCCCTGTTGTTTTAAAGAACAGCTGAACTAAACTTACAGATACTTAGCTAAATATAGATTACCAAGAAAGTGGATAGTTGTTCTCTGAAGATACATATTCCCAAAGATGGTGTGTTTATGGTTTTGGGTTTTTTTTTAAATAAATTTGATTTCAATATCTATTGCAATGTACTTCAAATAAAAGACTTGTTTATATTTTAAAAATTGTTTATCAGATTTAATGGCAATATGGTATAAATGGCATATTAATTGCTAGCTAAAGTTTACAACTTTGCCTTTTAAAGAATCTCCAAAATTGGACCTCTTCAGAGTACTACTGATGATAGTTTAAAAACCCACCACTGAGAACAAAACCACCTGTATGGTAGTCCTAGTGTTAGTTTGAATGAGAAGTTGGGAAGCTATCATCATTTTTTTCTATCCATGTTTAAAATATGTTTTGCCATTACAGCATTGATTAACAATGAGTAGAAAATGAAGGTTTTTTTCTTATAAACATTTCTACTCCAAGTGCAAAATGAATCACAAACATAGATGCAATTCAGCCACAGGCAATAAATATGTGACCAGTTCTTTATAATTTTAGTTTTATAATTACAGGAAATTATTCAAGTTGCAGGAAAAGAATTATAATGGCCGGGTTGTGACTTTGTCTCTTTCATAGATGAAGGGGAGGTAAGATTCCCACCAGTTCCATTACACAGCTCACATTGGTTTGAGTTGGGCTGGGAACACAACCCTCGTTTTCAACAGACTCCTCACCATGAATGACAACCTAGAAGGACAAGCTCTTGTCCTGGGTTGATCTTAAAGTGTTGGTCTAATCATTTACTAAGCAGCAAAGTAACAATGGTTGTGGTGGGTTGACCCTGGTTGGATGCCAGGTGCCCACCAAAGCCACTCTGTCACTCCCCTCCTCAGCTGGACAGGGGAGAGAAAATACAAAGAAAGGCTCATGGGTCAAGATAAGGACAGGGAGAGATCACTCACCAATTACCATCATGGGCAAAACAGACTCAACTTGAGGAAAAATTAATTTAATTTATTACCAATCAAATCAGAGTAGGGTAATGGGAAATAAAACCAAATTTAAAACACCTTAGCCTACCCGTCCCTTCTTCCCAGGCTCATCTTCACTCACAATTTTCTCTACCTCCTCCCCTGCAGTGGCACAGGGGGACGGGGAATGGGGGTTGGGGTCAGTTCATCACACGTTGTCTCTGCCGCTCCTTCCTCCTCAGGGGCAGGACTGTTCACTCTCTTCCCCTGCTCCAGCGTGGGGTCCCTTCCATGGGACACAGTCTTCCATGAACTTCTCCAGCGTGGGTCCCTCCCCCGGGCTGCAGTCCTTCAGGCACAGACTGCTCCAGCGTGGGTCCCCCACGAGGTCACTAGTCCTGCCAGAAAACCTGCTCCAGCGTGGGGTCCTCTCTCCATGGGGCCACAGGTCCTGCCAGGAGCCCGCTCCAGCGTGGGCTTCCCACAGGTTCACAGCCTCCTTCGGGCATCCCCCTGCTCTGGCGTGGGGTCCTCCCCGGGCTGCAGGTGGAGATCTGCTCCCCCGTGGACCTCCCTGGGCTGCAGGGGGACAGCCTGCCTCACCATGGTCTTCCCCACGGGCTGCAGGGGAATCTCTGCTCCGGCACCTGGAGCACCTTCTCCCCTCCTTCTGCACTGACCTGGGGGGCTGCAGGGCTGGTGCTCTCACATCTTCTCACTCCTCTCTCAGGCTGCAGTTTCTGTTGCGCGACAACTTTTTCCCCTTCTTAAATCTGTTCTCCCAGAGGCACTACCACCATCACTGATGGGCTCAGGCTTGGCTGGCAGCGGGTCCGTCTTGGAGCTGGCTGGCATTGCCTCTGTCAGACACAGGGGAAGCTTCTAGCAGCTTCTCACAGAAGCCACCCCCATAGGCCCCCCACTGCCAAAACCTTGCCACTCAAACACAATACAATGGTTCTCAGTCATTATGCAGATTCATGTTAAACTGGTTTCCCACTCCCAAAATTTGGACTAAGAAAACTGCAAGATAAGCATTGTCCTGTGAGATTAACAGCTTCAGGAAAATATGCGTTATATAAAACTGATGTTGCATAAGACAAGATAAACATTGGGCCATATGTTTCAGCAGCACTTAATGCTAAAATTGCTTCAAAATCTTGTACGTAAGCTAAAATTATCTTTGCTATTAAAGGAGGATAGTAAGATTATGCCGAATCTAAAAGAACACAAAGCAAAAATAAATAATTTTAATGGAAATATGGAAAATATCTGGGTAAAGTCAACCATCATGTAAGAGTATTGGAAAAGTTAAGCAACTTACTAGAGAGAAAATAATTATTGCTTGATGCAGTCAAAAATTTAATATCATCAGCTCTTCATTATGGATCTCGGCATAAAACAGTGTCTGCGTGTGTGTGTTTGGTTTCCATCTCACATAACAAAGGGCTTGACAAAATTTGCATTGCAGTTTATGAGTCTTGTCTGTTAGAATGAATATCAGTATTAGCTATTAATAAAGAGTACTAAATATTAAATAACATTGAAATATTAATTAATATTAAATAATAAACATTAACTAAATCAATAATTAAGGACATACCAATTGAACAATTGGTTAACTGTAGCTCCTAAACTTAAATTATGGTTTGCTAACTTTCATACACTTTGGTATGAAGCCTATTCAATGATGTGAGTGAGGTTCATTCTCTTAGTATCTCATGTGAACTCTTAATTTCATGAGAAATAACCTGAAGTCAGGTAAAGGAATGAAATTCAGTGAAGAGACCATCACCTGCTTTCTTGTAAACATGCATTAACAGGAACTGCATTTTTACACTTTTGATAGGACTTGATATTAGATATATTGACTTTTAATATTCTGTATATAGTGGGGTTTAGAGAACCTACAGAATGATTCAACAGACTAACTAGCATGGTTGCAATTCAGTTACCTAGATGAAGATGTTTGCTGCCATGTGAAACAGCCCAGAGTGTCTGAGCTGTCTGCATGGATCTGGCAGATATGACATCAACAGGTTTGGATGTAGTACAATCAGTGTCCAGAAAGTTTGGAAACTTATTTGAATTTCCATGAAAAATAAGGTTGAACCTTCAGGGAATTATGGATTTCAGGTGCCTGGAAATGGAAATCTAAAGCACAGATTCAAGGTTATCCAGCACTTGAGGAAGATAGACAACAATCCTGAGGAAAAAAATGTGTTTGTTTTATTTCATGATAGTTTGGACCAGGAAGGGAATAGAGGAGAGGTCACTTCAGATCCAGTTGAAAATCTAGAAATTTTTAGGCTAATTCTTAAATCTCTGACAATTATATGTGTTAGAAAAGGGAATGGAGAACTGAGTTCAACCAGAGCAGAAAACTAAGTGTTAAATAGAGAAAAGACTTGAATTGTTGCCTGCTTGGCCAAGAAAAGTAGATTAAATCTCTGCCCCAAGGAAATTAAAGATTAATTAAACATTGAGCATTTCTGAAATTCCGAAATGGTCAACTTTTCTTTTGAAAATTAAAAATTGAAATGTTCACATCAGTAAATGTTCTATCAGGTTTAGACTTGCATGTAGAGTAAAACATGAAATAATATTAAATAATTCATATGTTTGAGAACTATAAATAGAGAGAAATTATCCAAAATCAAAGTGCAATTAGAGATCTATTTGAGAGTTACTGTTTAGAACGGTAAATATAAAATAAATATTTTAAGACAATTGTTTAGGCAGATTAGGAAGAATAGTTTTGTGAATCATGATATTCTGAAGTCCATTCAACATGTCCTGTATTCAAGATATTATTTACTTCTTTCCAGCTTTTGTCTTACAGGTCTTAAACCACCAAAAAATCTATTCAGAATCTATGGGAGTCACTACAAAACAAGCTGGGAAGCAACATTGGATGATTTACAGAGTATGGACCAGGTAAAAAAAACTCACCAAAAACCCAAACAAACAGAAGAAGTAGCTTTCTTTGGCCTGCTGTAATAGCTGGGCCTTGTTTCAGGGTAGGCTGTTTTACATGACAATGCATGTAATGGAGGGTTGTATTTATCAGTGAACGAGACCTAACAAATAGTCCAGTGCATAAATAATTGCTTTTTTCCAGACAGTCAGAGTAACTCTCGTACATGTGAAGAAATACGAGCATGTTGCTTCTAACATTTCCTCGGTTTTATTTTATTTCTCTATGGGGGCACCTTTGAGTTGTAATGTTTTCAATCTGCCAGATGAGTTTACTGCAGGTTCCAAGTAGAGTTGCTTTTATTGCTCTTCTGTCAATATAATAACAGAGAAATTAGAATTAAACTCATGTTTCAAAATTGTGATTGCCTCCTAGACCACTGGGGGTAATACTGAGGACTTGGAAGAGCAACGAGGAATGTTCTCAGATGGTGTACTTGTTTGACAGTTGCAAGAAAATATTTCATATTTCTCAGCAGCAGAAAAAGTTACTGGCTGCAAGTTTTTTGCTAAATATTGTTCCTGAAAGGCAGACACTATATTTCCCAGGTATTGCTTTTTGGAGCAGGATTTTTTAATTAATTTATTTATTTTTTAATATAGCACTAGCTATCAAAATTTAAAATATTACAAGAACGATGAAATAATTTTTTCCCTGGATTTTTTTTTTCTTTTTTTAAATCCTACTTGTTTTTTTAAATACTTGTTTAGTCCAGATAAACTACAGTTTAGCTAGAGAAAAAATATATTGACAGTTGAACAAATAACTACAAAACCACTTTAGACATGTTGAAAATTAGCTCAGAAGAAAGATATGGGCTTCAGCTTGCTTTCATTAGTAGTGGCAAAATTCACCTCTGACTTGACCGCATATGTGGCAAAAGAAAGATTAAGGATTAGGAACTGTGTTATTATGTTCAAGATTCATTGGGTAGCTTTCACTTTCGTTTATTAAAGAAAAGAAGAAAAGAAAAAGAAAAGAAAAAAAAAGAATGAAAGAAATATGTAGAGAGGAAAGAAAACTCAGTCTATTAGATTTAAGGTTCCAGTTTGGTTTGATGGACTCCAGAGGAGGCAGAAGCAGAAAGTGAGGTGTCGTATTTTATCCCTTTAGGAATCCTTGCTAATGAGGTAGTCTCTAAGGTAGGTAAGATATGCTCTCATTCCAGTGTATGTTGCTTCCTCCACAAAAATCACTCTAAAGCTTTGGAAAACTTTCAATCACTGGTTTGGAGAGGATCATAATAATGCAGTATTTTCCACAAGCTCAAACTCACAGTAGTGACTGTAGCTCAAAACTCTGAACTGTGGACCAAGGTTCTGAGGCCATGGTCATCTGCCCTTTAGCTTAATGGCAGAGAGAGGGATATTTTTATAATTGCTGATTATATCTCACAATTTGAAAGATAACTTTTCCACTGTTATCTATACAACAAAGGGGAACTGGGGAATAATGGAAAAAGGTGAGACAGTGCATATCAGAGATGGAAAAGGCACAGAATATGAATGGTAGTAGACAAGGATGTAGCTAAAAGGTTGCTATATTTATTTCTGCTGCAGTAGGTGCTCCATCTGCAGAAGTACGAAAAGGACTGGGGCCTTTTGAAAACATGGTATTAGCTGCTTCTTTCCCTGGATGATTTTCATTTTCCTTGAAACACCTTGTGCTACCCAACAAAACCTCATCTGTTTGGTAATGTAGTATGACCTTTTCACAAGTTCTTACTAGTTTGAGCCATGTTTTTCAAATTAATATATGAAGAAAGCAAAATATGTCACATAGTCTCCTTGTGTTGAATTTTATAGGCACATAAAGGGAATTACAGTAAGAGAAATATAGCCTAGCACATACTGGGTGCTAGGTGAATTGCTGGAAGGGTTGTTAGTACCTACATCAAGCTCCCAAGTGAAGTGTGGCATTTTCTAGGGGTTATCTGTGGACAAGCACTTCATGTTCACTGGCAAACTTTAGAAGACATCACATTTCTTTTAAAGCAATTGAATGGCTAATAACGTAACTCTTTTATATTACCAAGAAAAAATACAGAAGATGAGTAATTGCTTTTGGTTCTTCTAATGTCATTTGTTGTGTATAATCAATGCTGCCTGATACATTGAACAAAGACAGCAGATTTGGCTTAACATTTGTTTCTTGATAATGGATGTACTATGTTTTTTATTTATTTATTTAATTTGCAGTATCAAAGAGGTATTAAGATCCTTGTTAAGGAGGTTTAAAATAGATCTTGAACATAAAAAATATGGATATTGGTTCCCTTGTACAAAAAAAAGAAGTATGCAAGAAGAAGATTCCAGACATTTTTTAAGTGTGGGGTTGTTTTGGTTTTTTTCTTGCTGTGGTGGGGCCTTTTCTGTCCTAGGTATTTTCGGTCATCCTATAATTTAAGGTCATGTTTTGAGTCTTTAAATAAAGATATTATTTCATAACCCTTTCAGTAAACAGTCTTGAGGTTGTGACAATAGTAAAATTATGTCTAGATACACAACATACCACAGTAGTGCAGACAGATTTTTTTTTTCTCTCTACAGCTATCTAAACAGAATTTGGAAGGGGAAAGTGCATATAAATATATCAGTCTAGAAGTGACAAGGACAGCTTTGCAAAACACATTTTAAATCAGTGAAATATACATTTAACTGCTATGAAAATATACACTTCTCATTCCTGAGGTAGACAGACAAGATTTGAGATCCTAATATAAGCTTTAGAAGTCTTAAGAAGAGTTATAGCAACATATTTAAGGGCCTGATCCTACTTCCTGTGTAATCAGAGTCTTTTTCCAATTATTTAAAAAAGACAGGAATTGAGACCCAAGCTTTCTTGTAAAATAATTCTTCTCACACATCTCTACATCTATGTAGTCCTACTGTTAATGTCTACATATTGATGCTTTTTCCTCACAAAAATTGTAATTTGCCATTTAACTTCTTCCTGTAAAATCCTTCCTTTAAGAAATGGAATTTGTTTGTAATGGCTCAGAATCAGACATAGAGAAGGAAGATTTTGTTACACAGGTTGTAGCAGATGGAAAAACACCAATGTGAAATATATGGAGGTTGAGAGGGCACAGCATGGAGTAGGGAGAGGGGCTTGCTATACTTTGCTTTGCAGACCTGTTAATGATGACTTAGGTAGACCTAATTAGTACTCAGGGGGACTCTGCATTTCTTCCCTGGCTTGGAACAGAAAGATTAGGCGTTCAAAACTGCCTATGTTAGAGGGTCATACATCTGTCTCTTACCTAAAAACCACCAATATATGAAGGAATCCCACTGATTTCTTCAGACTTTACATACTTCTTCCTTAAAGAATACTTGTGCAGCATAATGGAAGACTACATATGCATAGATGTGGGTTTAATAAGCTATTTGGATGATTGCTTTTGCTTGTCTAAATAGTATATTATTTTTAAAAATGCGAACAAATAAATCTGTTAAAATGTTATTACTGTTCTTGGATTTGGTATGATCCAAATCTTACTAAACAATCAATGTGTGTAAATCAGATACAATAATCTTTAACAAAAGCATAAGAGAATACATCTCAATATTTTTCAAAATGTAAAAGGACCTTGTTTATATATTAAAAGTGGAAACAGTATCCAGCCATGTTCATAATTCACAAACATAAAGAATTATCTATCCCTTTCTTCCTGCTTGTTTCTCAACAAAATCATAGAAAGTAAACTTATCAACTTTCTGTAAAAAAACTAAGCTTCATCTGAAGGTTCTTTAAAGAAAAGAGAGAAGATCATACTGCCTTTTAAACTACTACATTTTTGATCCGGATGGCAATGTCTCAACAATCTCTCAAAATCAAGCAGGCTAGACTTTCAAAGGAGGCACAACTCCCAGAAATGCTTCAAAGTCTCTCTATGGGATATGGGTATGCATTATCATGCCATGATGTCTTTTTATATAAGGCCAAACCAGGTAATTTTTAAGGTGCTGCACCTAGGTGACACTGTTTCCAGTTCAGTACTTTATAGTACATAATAAATAACTAACGTTGTTTTAGGAACCTATCTGAAAGCCAAAGATAATAATCACACCATAGAGTCAATCACAAAATCATAGGAACAGCGCTTGGATAAGGCCTCTGGGGGTCATCTAGCTTCACGTCTCAGTAGAAGGGGGAATATTGCCCAAACTAGATCTTGCTGTACGTCGGAGTTTCTTTCTACTATGATTTAAGTTTCTGAATGTCCTTAGCACATATCCGAAGCCTGATGCGAAGTCAGTCAATGAGTACAGTTTTCGTCTGGCCTTAATGAGTTATTGCACTTAATCTAAACATTTCTCTACTATAGTTTTGTTGGTGGTGAGGGAGGAACAAAATTCCACCTATTTGTACACGGCAGTCTTCATGTCCAGATTGTTGTCCACGAACCAATGTATACCAGAGAGCAATTGGTCTTCTAATTCCTAAGTTCTGTCTTGGAAATGCATCTTTAAGCCTCTCAGTAAAAGCTTTACTAAACAGTAAAGCTCATATTCCCTGAGATGAAGTCTGAAGCTGACATTTATTCTGTTCTGAAAAGGAAAAGAGGAAAAGAAGGCAGGAAAAAGACAGAAAAAGAAACCTCCAGGATGTACTGGTTGCTTCTTGAAACCTAAACAGAAGTGAACTTGTACCTACCAAAACCCATCAGTTCTCTCCCTCACGTTTCTGCAACCTGTTTGTAAGAATAGAAATAATTTAGTGTTACACAATTCCTTCTCAATTGACTGGTTTAAAGATAATTTCAGTATCTGCTATGTAATCTAAGGCAAGTAAAATGTGTTACGTTTTGCAGAGACCTGAAGGATTATGTCCTAGTTAGATAACAACCAGACGAATGCTTTTTAGCAAATTTTTCCTCTGAAGTCATTGCTAAATTGATAAATTGTTCATGTCAGATTTACAACGCTCTAAATGTCAGATTTCAGAGTCTTTGATGCTGTGGAACTCCTTGCAGCCTTTTCACTGTCTCAATGAATTCCAGACCAAACTCTTCAGTGCAGAAAGACTAAGATATACAGACATATTAAAGAGCAACAGAATATTAAGCTGATTAAATGTTTATATATTTACTCAAAATGGATAGCTACATACTGTAGGTGTGAAAATGGTAACCTGTGTGAAAAAAATTGCAGCTAATCTCTCTATGGTATATCCTTTCACTTAAGAATATAATTGTTACCTATCTATCAAACCTAGTGAAGTTATGAAACTGCTTTTCACAAGTGGCCTTGGCATTGTATTTCTCACTGTTTCTTCTCACTGCCAGCAATTTATGTTATTAATGGACAGGTAGTCAAGTCCAAAATCCCTTTTTTTTTTTTAAATGGACGTATTTTTCACATTTAATAACCTACTCATATAGTCCATGATAGATTTGTGAGTATAAAATCAAGGTAGAGGGGGTGTCCTGGGTTCAGCTGGGATAGAATTAATTTTTCACAGGAGGCTGGGAGGGGCCACAACCAGGACAGCTGACCCAAATTAACCAAGGGGATATTCCATATCATGTGACATCATGCTCAGGATATAACTGGGGAGCAAGCTGGGGGCTTGGTGTGGTATCATAGCAGGGGAAGTGGTGGGGTGCCAGGTTCTGGGTGGTGAGCAATTGCATTGTGCATCACTTGTTTTGTATATGCTTTTATTCATACTATTGTTATTACTGTAACTTTTTTCCTTGTGTTGTCCCAGTAAGCTGTCCTTATCTCAACCCATGAGGTTTTATTTGCTTTTTTTTCTCCTTTCCCAGTCTCCTCCCTATCCTACTTGAGGGGGTGGGAAGGGAGGGAGGAGTGAGCAAGCAGCCCTGTGATGTTTGTTGCTGGCTGGGCTTAAACCATGACAGGGCATCTGTTGGCTTTGGCTAGGGGAGTGGTGTTAGCAGCTTGAAGCTACTGTGTTTAGATTTTATTCCATCAGTACCTGATTTTACAGCTCCTAAAAGTTATCATTTGAATTTCTGTTGAAGAAGCAATAACTATTAATTCCTTTTATGTAGAGGAACAGATTGTGTGGCAAAATTTATTTAATTTCATTTGAAATAATGTTATTATTTTTAGTTTAATTTAAGCTTGGACTAAAGCTGCCATACAGAGACAGTCAGGACACAGGTTCAAGTCGACCTATAGTGAGGAATAAGCAGAGTTACCCAGTGAAGTGCGCCTGAAAATCATCTTATCACCAGCTTTAGAGAAAGGTGGCAAATGAGTCTTGCACAAGATAGTGGAATAAAAGAAATATGACATGTATTTGACTATGTGGATTTGTTCAGATGAAATTAGGTTTTGTCAGAGGGAGGACTTCCTCTAAGGAATCATGCAATCAAGCTCTTCTACAGACTAGCAAATAAGACAGCGGCTTGGGATGTCCAGGGTGGTTCCTGACATCTGCTCTTTGAGTCATGTACCAGAATAGAAATACATCATTGCCTGGGAAGAGGATCCTTTTGAGGGATCTGGAATTTTCTCCAAGTCAACTTCAGATTGCTTAGTATGGCCACACAGGCTATTGCTAGAGAGTTACCAAACAAAAAGAAGGAAATGGTTCTTTGCTGCATCATCTTTTCAATAATCTCTGAGTATGGGGAGATCAGAATTTAAAAATAGTTCAGCACAATCCAGCTATAGTTTTGAGAACACAAGTTGAAGCTTTCTACAGTTCATGCAGCAGCTCCAGTCATCGAGGACTTGGGGAACTTCTAAATATAAACCATTCCGAAGGGTAATGGGTGAAATCTTGGCTTGCACAAGATCAGTGGCTCCATGCATACTGGAGCCACGATCTAATTCAGTGCCCTTGGAGTGCTCACAGTGATGTTATATCACCATATGGACTTTGAAACAAATCTGTTCCTAATGGAACTGTTTGGCAAAAAGGAAGAGATAAGAAAATAAAGTAATATGTCATATTGGTTCAAAAGGTTGTTCTGTCTTTTCCACATAAAGAAAGAGAAAGTTGAAGAACTGTGCGTAGGATGACAACCCTTCCCCCTCACCCAGTTACAAACATAGAATATGTTAGAGAAAAGAAACAGAAGGTGAAAAGGATTGATTAAGTGAGAAATAAGAATACATACATTCCTTCAGTTCCACAAAACCACAGGTTTTTGCAAAAATGGTTTCTCTTACCCAGGACCATCATTTTCTGGATGTAGTAGGGGTTATTTATGAATTTATTTTTAGTCCTTTATTCTTTACTTCATTATCTTTTATCTTTCAGGTCTTTCTAACCCCAGCTCAGAGCTAATATTCCCACTTCCACAAGGAAGCAAACAAATTAAAAATCAAAACAAAAAAACAAACCCAACCAACCAGTCAAAAAAAAAAAAAAAAGAAGAAAAGCTGAAGAAGAAGCAGGGTTTTTCTCCTAGGGTCTCCAGTTTGGTAGTCATCAAAACTGCCTGAGAATACACTTGTTTCTGTGGTGTGCAATCTCAGCATTGACTTCAAGTCATTCCGCTACTTCAAAGTAAGTATAAGTCACTTGGTTTCCTGGCAGCACTGATAAATTCACACCTGTGAACTTTAAAGTAGTCTGATCCTGGCCTGAGTCTGCGGAGAGACTGAAATAATAGCTCCAAGAGGTATGAACTGCCCTTGCCACCTGCCTCAGGACTTAGTGGACGGTGTAATTGTGCAGCCAAGTAATTAGGCTTTTTTCCCTAGGTTTCAAAAATAATTTGGTATTTTTGCTTTGTAATTCACTATTTTGCTGCCATTAGGTGTCAAAATTTTGCATTGGGTGTGCTGCCTTTGCAAACTATTTCTTTTTCCTTCCTTTTCCTCCGTCAAGTGAATTTACCTTTCAGGGCTGAGCAGCCTGGAACCTGTGCTGGGAGTGTCCTCTGTTCAGTGTGCGGGACAACCCATCTGACCAGGGAAACAAGAACTTGGACACAGTCAGCTAGGAAGATGAATTCCTTGCAGTTGAATGCAAGTGCTTCCCTGGTAAATATTATGCTAAGAAAGATAATTCTGATCTTTCTCATCTGGGACCATATGAAAAAAATCCCCCCTCAAATCTAATTACCGTAACTGACCAGGCTATCTGAATGTTTGCAACTGTAAGCAGTAATCTTGACTGCATTTGAGAGGAATAGAAAACAAGCCAAAGCACAACAGGATTGGTAGTCATTCCAAAAATTAATGTTTCTGGAAGCTGAAGGAACTTGTGGTGCTAAATGTGCTACCGCTGGCTACACAACTTGACTTTGTTTCAGCACAGTGCACCCAGGCACCATTGTACTGCAGATGCTGGGAGTACAATGAACTTTATCTGGATTCAGGATTATCTCATTAATGAAAGCAGTTTGCCTGTTAGGCATACCATTGATCTATTGAGCTGCCGGCAGGGAGACTGCAGTAAGACACAGGTTGACATCTGTATTCCCCTGAGGGCAGCAAGGAAAAGGTGTCCTGGGAGAATTTACAATATGTTAAAAGACCGAGGTTCATAATCTGAGCATAAGTAACTTGCATTAAAGGCTGAACAAGCAATAAAAATAGGGAGTTTCAAAGGAACCTGGGGGGAAAGAGACCGTTCAAAGAGATTCTGCTTCCATTGTAAAAATAGCTATGGAATATTAGAGGAATAGCAGGTAATCTCAAGAAAGCACATGCTTAAAAGTGAAAGCTACTTAGTGATTGTCCTAAACAATAACAGTCTGAGAAGAAAGCTTGTCTATGTTCTGGAAAATATACTTTCATGGAAGTGGTTCTTGGAATTGAGTAAAAATTGGAGAATAGTTTTAGCCACAGTTAAAAAAAAAAAAAACACACACAAAAACACAACAAAAGCAAACATACAAAAAACCTCCACCCACAAATAACTATATTTCAGGCTTGAGTTTGTTTGTGTGCACATAATAGTGACACCTTTTCTCATACATCTTGGATTTCGGTATGATATTCAGGTAACTGTTCATATGGTTGAATCCATATTGTATTTATTTTGGATTTTTTTGAGCGGCTAGGCCTAATGGTGTATATTTATGATGGTCATCTCAACAAGCATTGTTCTTTTTAAGTCTTACATTTATATGAATAGTGGTAAATTTTCTAGTAGTTAAAAGTCTAAACAAGCCTAATATTCTTACTACATTTCTATTTTTTTAATAGTGAAACCATTAAGAAATTATAGTGCATTGTGTTAGCAAACATAAGTGTATTGTTTTATTAGCCTTTTATTATCCTTTGTTATGATATAAATGATCATTTAATATTGCTTCATTCACACAGTTTGGAATCTGATTTACTGTATATATTAATAAGAATTATATTTGTGAATGAAAACACAGGGTTTTTTAATTTGAGAAATGGAAGAGTCAAATCTTTCTATATAATTCATATCATTCCATCTGGAATGGTAAGTTGGGGTTTTTTCAGCTGCAACACAGCAGAGAAGAAAGAAGGAAAGAAAGAAAGAAACAAAGAATATTATTAATGCTGTTTTTAACATTTTTGTATTGAAGTTATGACGTACAACAAACAGCACTTAAGAGGCTGTAGACAGTTAACAAAGCATCCCAGAATAGATTTTTTTTTTTTTTTAGGAATTACTGCATCACTCGCTACAAGTATAAATTTGGTCCTTTCTGTCAAATTACTGCTTTGAAAATTAGATTGGCTTAGTTGTGTTTCTACAAAAGACTGATCTATCTTTCATAAGAAAAATATATACATTAAGATGGCTGTTTCCACATAAGCTAGTAATAAACATCATATATCCTTTTGGAACAACCCTAAACCCTAACCAGTACCTATGAGGTACAATTCAGGCCGGTAAAACCCCATACATTTAGATGACAGAGATGAAGGAGAAAATTAAATTTCAGCAGACATTTTATGAAGTAAGACTGCTACAAGAGGAGTCTGAGAATAAAAGGCACTTCCAATCAAAAAGAGGTATAAACCAGAACCTGTGGGAGTTTGCAAACAGATAGCTGTAACTGATCTCATCACACACCAGCAGTTGTTAGAACTTCCCTGAGACATGAGGAAGTCCCTTGAAGGTCCTTTTTGTAAATACTTCTGTCATGTGGGGATAAAAAAATGCAGCATGAATCCAATGTCTGCCATTAATACATTGCTAAAAATCTTCTCTTTACAGAAAAGACTGCAGTTTGCCAATTTCTTAGCCTTTCTGGCTGTGTGCTTGGGAAAGAAAAGAAATTAAGAAAAGATGCAAGTATTCCTAAGAAAGCCTCACTTGACAAAGATTTTACATGCCTATAAGAATATTAATACTTTATGTTCAGTAATTTGCCATATTTAATAACCCATTCTTCAAAGAGCCTTAAGAGTGTTACTACTTAAACAAGGAGGAAAAGAAAATCAAGATAAAGCGTTAGTGAAGCTTAACTTTACCTTCTCTAGGGAGTTAATTGAAATTCTTAAAATTAGAAGTCATCATTATTCTTCCCGTATTCTCCATTTCTCACTGAAGAATGTCCTGGAAAACCTCTTGGTCACTTCTGCTTTCTATGAGAAGGAAGACTGTAAGGCATGCCAGCCAATCTAAGCACTGAAAAACAGGCTTCTACAATGTCCTTTTGTGGGCTTAATCCCACTTTTAGATAACATCAAAATGAAAGTCCTATTGCATTAAAGTTATACCCTTGCTAATATCAAATGAGGTTAGCTAAGTAATTCAACAATCCTGCATGAGCTCAAGGGATTAATAAGGTGCCATGATTTATTTTGAAGTGTTGCCAAATTGCCATCTCCTCCATCTTTTTTTGTGTTGGACTGATTACATTAGTAACAACACAACAGTTTGAGTCTAATCTCCCAAATCCTGAACTTTACAAAGCAAACAGTTTGCTGATCCATCAGCATTTATTAATCACACCAATTACTCTGAGGCCAAATACCACGATTACAGTGGGTGGTGCTTACACCATAGAGGCAGAGAATTGATTTGTGCAACCCTTCAAAGAACAAGAGGCTCTTTTGAAAGAGCACCTATGCCTGGAGGCACCTGGTTGGAAATAGCAGGTTTTTAAAATAGTCTAAAATGTCTTATACAAGAAAGGCATAAAACAAACCTAATAAGGTCTCAGATGATTACAAATTTGTGTGAATATTTCCTCCTCTGTTATATCATAATCAGTATATGATAATTACCCAAAAGTTTTGAATTTATCATGGTGCTCCCTTGAGAAAAATGAAATAAAGGAAAGCTATTAGAGAAAGGGCTTTAGAATGGAAAAGAATTGGAAGAATAGGAGATTTACTATCTATCTACCAATCCACCTGTCTGTCTACCTACCTACTTGTCTAATCTGCAGTGCATTATCCTTTTGTCTACTTACCTTTTTTTTCAAGACCTGTTGAAATCAACAGAGAATTTAGGTCTTCATCTACATGAAGTATAAATAGCAAGCTGTGAAAATGCTATGAGCTGTAATGTAACTACTAATTGAAGGCCTGTCCAATTTGGAAAAGTGTTTCTGGAGACTGCCTTTATGACACATTCTTCCTCATAAGGCCAGACTTTAATGGCACCAGGCACAAGGCAGTAGGAAATAGGATTCTCTCTGGTGCCAACCTTAGAAAAGCTTCAAGATTTTCTAATAAAACATACACAGTTTCAGTCATGACTTACGAAATGAAATATTTTAAGCTTGAATAGATCAGTGAAAAGGAAAAAAGAAATATGCATATTCATTAAGGATACAGTTTTGTATCTGTTTGGAAAGGGTCTTCTAACTAAGATTTCATTTGTTGAAAAAGAGCTTTTCGCAAGTCTTTGCTATCATCAGAACAGGTCACAACATACAAGTTGGTTATTTAAATTCTTATTCAACAGATTCTGCTTAAGCAGAAACTTAGCTTTACAGGCACACTGCAAAAGATGATGTCTGATGGTATGGTACCTGAGACAGAGGAAGTAAATTTCCAGATATCACAGAACTGATTGATAGTAGAAATAAAGACAGAAATATAAGTCTTATATTTCACCCTGATCATGCTACTCCACTGTCCTGGAGAATGCTAGTAATATGTAAGCTATAAACACAAATAACTTTGCTAAGAAGAATATTGTTATGATTGCAACAAACATGTAACACTATATCTTCTCCAACTACATAAAGTGAAATGTTAATGAAAAGTAACATGCAAGTATGTAAATAGTTGATAAAGACACATTGCAAAATTAAAATAAACTGAATAATATAATCAGAAATGTGATGTTCATCTAATAGAATGGGAAGGCTAATACACTAGGCTAATACACTACAGCTCAAAATTTAAATAAAAAACATGCCTCCCATTTAATTGTTCTAATATTTTTTAAAAAGACGATATTATTATTATTTTACTGCTGCAGGTATAATCTATATAGATTTGTGAGAAGATAATTCTGACCTTACTAATTTTGCCACTATTTCAATGAATCAATTTTTTTGTGTTGTTTTTTTTTTAAATGTTGACTCATATTTCAAATGTGTTATCCCAAATGAGTTTGTAAATAACTCATTTACATCTCTTCCTTTGCTTGCAAAGAGCTCTCCTGAGGCCTTTCCGTGAACTGTGCCTTTCCTTTTTTTGTACTGTGTTTGTTCCCTGGTTTTGTTAGGTGCTGACAATTCATTACGTTCTGATCTCTCATCAGACATCCTTGTTAATGAACCAGAACCTTTATGGGCAGTTCACCTCCTACAGTTCTAAAACATGCTTTCTACTATTCACTGAACGATTTAACTAAGTGAGAAGGCAATAGCTTTGATTTACCTTTAGATACTGATGAACAGAACTGCCTTACAAGAACTTTTGGGAGAAGCTTTCCTGCAGTTTCATAGATATTCTTGTTTTTCTAATAATGACAAACTCATTTAATTAAAAGAGATAACTGGGTTATAATTGCATTAACAGGTATTTAGTTGTTACTCTGCTTATACTGTAGTTTCTCGAACATTTATACAGCTTCCTAATTAAAATTTATGCAGGCAGCAATAAACATGAAGTATGGATGTTAGTTATTCAGCTTGTTAGTATAACTCCTGTAATAATGTTGTATTTGAAAATCAAAATACAATCTGTTTATAACACATGTGGAAGAGTACATCAGACTCCCAGTTGGTATTATTCAATAAGGGACTTTGAAACACTGGTCTCCTAGTACAAATACAGAAATCATTCCAAGTAATGTGGAACGGAAAGGTATTTAAAAGCATAAGGTCAAATTGGTATTGAGCTCATAATAACCAGAATTCATTGTCATAAAATGATATTTTATGTAGGCTCAGAAACAATTTTCTGTCTATCTACTTCTTGTGTTTAAAATAATGGAGCTGTAATGTGGCTATGTTTAATAAAAGAAGTGATAAACACTTAGGGCTGAACTTTTGACAGGATTATGCCAGACTCTGGAAATAGTTATGGAAGTGTGCAAAATAAACATTTTATCATTTCTTTATTATATATTCATAATTTATATGTAGACATCCAAAAATACAAAAATAATATGGGACCAGTATGTAAACTAGCTATGGGTTAGGTGTGAAAGGACAGATTAAAGCTGATAAGTTTAAAAACATAGAGATTAAAATATTTAATTAAGTTCTTGTCTGTAGCAAGAGCTTCAAAAGAAAGCAATGAAAAATTAAGAGCAAAAGGCCCATGAAGAAAGGCTTAATATGCTAAACCTCGAGAAAAATCTCCATTCCACCAACACTTGCTGGAACAAACCATTTTCTGCTTTCCCCAGTTCTGGGATTGGCCCTAACCACTCCTGCCATACCAATGAGAACCTTTCTTGCCCTTCCATTTCCTCTTCCCCAGGAATGCAGTGCTATATTGCAGCCAAATGTTGACAATTTCAAGCTGTAAAAGTCCACCTTTGCTTTTTCATCTCTGGTCCAAGGCTAAATCCGTATTAGTACAGATGCTCTCTCCCTGGGGACATTTTACTGCTTCTGCAAAATGAATATTAAATTTTAACTTGTAATATTTCTTCATCAGCCCATGAATAAGGTTTATCTTTGTTTCCATTGTCTCTTAGCTCTCTTAGCAGATCTCTTTCTTGTTTCTTCCCTATTAATAGAAAAAAAAGCTTTTCCCAGATTCCACTTTACCTTTCCATGGACATACTATGTGAAAAATTTCATTTCTTTTTTTAATTAATACTCATCAGCTGATGCATCGTATAGTAAGACCTATTTACTGTAAAGTCTTCTAGGGAAATAGTGGACTCCAGACTTTTTCCTAATGGCGTGCTTTAGCTTCTAGGTAACAAAGGACAGACAGCATTCCTTTTTTTTTTTTAGAAGACTAGAACACAGAGATCTGTATTTAAGCTAGTTACCCCAAAATATCCTTATAGCCAGTGAAGAGATATCAACACTTCTAGTGTGCAACATGTCTCAGTAATGCATATGTCTAGAACAAAGCAAATGAATCATGCCCTGAAAATGCATATTTATGAAATGATATCCACTGTCCTTGTCTGCACCCTCTTTCCCTCTTTTACTTCCCAGCACCATGAGGCTAACCTATGATGCATCTTTTTGTTCTCATTCTCTCTAACCTAATGTATATTGACTGTTTGCACCACAGAGAACACGTAGATCCACCTTACTAGACAATCTGTAGCTTCACCTGGAGCTCATAATCTGAAAATCAGGGCATCAGTTACTAGACACTGTGAAAAAATGTTTGCAATACGTGTGTCTGAGGACAGAAATAATTCTGGGTCTCTCACTCACTTGGGAAGTACGAGCCACTTGTATAAAACCTGAGCAGTGATGCCACCAACACCCCTGTATTAATGGCAATAGTGAATAGAGCTGTACTTTGCAAGGCAGCACAGTCTTGTCAGTATGTAAGTGCCCTAACTGCTACTTCTCAAATCTCTCAAGGGACCACCAATAACTGCTGCCACTGGCTTCAGAAGGAAATTGGAAAATGTACTTAAACTGCATACAGAACCAGGAGGCATACTTGGAAAATGTTTGGTGAACTGTTGCCCCTTTGGCCAGCTATGTCGAGGAGACGGTAGATTTACAGACAAGCAGGATCCCAGATTCCTCAGAACTTTCAAGAGTCAGAAGTTTACAGGTACTCACAGAAGTACAGTCTTTGTACTTGAGGAATTTTTTTACATTGAAAGTTGCTGTATGGAATTCCTCTTTAATAAGAGAGGTTTTAAGGCCCCTCTTCCGTCCCAAACACAGAAATCATTCCAAGCAATGTGGAGTGAAAGCTGTTTTGATAGTACAGGATCAACTAGAGTTTAACTAATAATAACCAGCTATGTGGTATTCATGGCAGGTTTTCAGATTGCAATTGTAATTAAAAATGTGGCATCATGTGTTAAAGACCTCCTTTAGTTTGATTTTTTTTTTACCCTCTGGTCGTGAAGTCTGCTTATATATCTAATTTTCACCTGTAAAATGAAAACTTATCACAGATGAGTGATCAAATCAAAGAATTTTCCATTAAAGATTCCAAGTCTATCAGGACTATGGAAATAGGAAGTCTGTAAGTACTTTAGATCTGTAGATAAATAAATAAAAAGTACACAGTTTGATCTGTTATGAAATTCAACCACCATGCTACATCTGGAAATTTAATGAAAAGTGTATTCTTCTTTCACTCCCTCTAGTAGTTTTATGATTGAGTCTGAATAGAGATAGCTGAATATACAGTTGCCCTGGGGTCAAGAGAGTACATGGATGATAGTTCATATAAATTATATGGATTACACTACTACATTGCAAGGATCAGTGCATTCTTAGGAAATTCTCATTGCTTAACTTTTGCACTTTCACTGCAGATATTGCATTGACACTGATATATAGGACTTTGGTTAGAGCTTATCTCCCTTAATATGATCATTCTGATAACTTCTATTTCATTTTGACAGCTATTATACAATACAAGGCTAGTGAACCTGATCTTCATTATTTCTTCTCTCATTTTCCTTTGTGCTCCTCTTTAAACTCCAGAGGGCTGATCGTTCCATTCATTTCAAGGCACCACGTAGTGAAAAGAAAAGGCAACATCACACACAGCACAGTAAACTGCATCAAATATGCAATCCTAATATTCTGAAAACATCTACTTATTTATTTTGTAGAAAACTATGTAGGCCCTGAGTCAGCATTTATACTGTTTAAATCTTTGAATGACAGGTAAGATAAAGGTGTCACACATTATGTCCTGATATTACACGCCTTTAATGTACTGAACTGCCATTGAATTCAATGAGATTTCTAAAAGCCTTTTATTATCCTTGGTATATAAATATGTGAAAGTGGTATATACATACATTGTAAGAAAGTTATGTACTTTGATACTGGTAATAAACACATATTTAGAACTTGCACTCAATTAATGACCAGCCAACTTGAAGGCCCTGGTCACTGTTTTTTTTTTTTTTCTTTTTTCTCCCCCCCCCATTTGTCCAGTTTAGGCAAGTAATAGAAAAGAGTAGCTATACAAAACCAGAAAGTTGCACATTGAGAAAGAACAGAAAGAACAGAGAATGTTAGACATCTTCCTTCTAGAACTAAATAAAAAATAAAAATTAAAAAAAAAAAAAGAAAAAAACCCACTATGCTAACTTTCTTAAACAGTTTCAATACAATCCAAAGGCATTGCTCAGGCACATTTAAATCTCTTGACAATAATGGCTGTGATTCTTCAACTATATCAATAGGTAATCACTTTTTATGTTTATCCTCCATTTATGCCATAGCTTAACACAGTTCCAGAAGGATGAGATGTTAATAGTAAGAGTATAAATTACATGACTGAGAAGAAAGTTTCAAGGGCAATCAATTTTCATGGTTTGAAGCAACATTTTTTGACCAGTTAGATCTATGACTGAATAATTCTCTCTATTTTGTAGCAGTGAATGGATAGATGAGTAGGGTGGATTTCAGGCTATATTTTCCTCCAAAGGATATATGTTTGGGCCTTTTTGAACACTAGTTCCTACACTGGACTGTGGTTACAAAGTTAAATATTTAATACACTTTGAGGTGAAAAATCCTAATTAGATTAAGTCAGCACAATTGCCACTGATGTCAGTGAAGTCAATATATTATTTCTTTAAAGTATTTCGTTATAAAATAATTGGTTTTATGACTATTACGTTATGTTAGCACATTTATGAATTAAATTAACTGATGTTGATGCAATCCAACTTTCATAGCGTAGAGTAATATAATTCCTAATTTGTGTTTTGCTTGGAATCTCATATTAAAATAATTTACTAGATTGTGATATTGTAATTAAATTTATTTTTCCATCTCTCCTAGTTTACAAAAAAATGACAAGAATATAATCTATGATTTATTTATGTACATTTAAAGTATTATTAAAAATGACAGACTTTTTAGCATTAAGGTAAAATTAAAAAAAATTAATTAAGAGACATCCTGTAAACTATAATGACTGGACTTTGCTGGGCATCCTTCCCTGTATCTTTTCTACTTTTGGTAGCCACAGCTGAATTCATATCTGAGGGGTCAAGCAATTTTGTTTGAACTACAAGTGTCCATGTGACAGACACATACAACAGCCAGATTGCCAGTTGCATTTAAATATTTTTTCACATTTTGGCAAAAATAAAAGCCAATCCATGCCAAGACACGTGGCAGCTATATGCGTCCCTGTGTCCACTACACATTCCCGTGTCCACTTCTCTAACATCATTGCTGCCCCCAGCTAACCTGTGTTTGATGCATCCCGCGACACTTCATCAGGCCACCATTTCCTTGGACACTGGGACGTTTGTGCCATCCTTATCCACATCCCGGCCAGTTGTGTGGCTTGTCTAAACCGTATTTCAGTGGCAGGCTCCTGTGTGATGTATTCCTCAGTGAAGGCACTGAGCTGCATGACCAGACACACTTGCTGGCAACACAGATGAGAAATGAAATAAAGAGGAGGAAGTTTGGCTCAGACCATCCATTCTGCACAGGCTGAGGCTCAGCACGCAGTGATGTGAAAAGCCCACAAAATCCTGAGACTGTATTTAGGCTTTGCTGCCATACACCAACACACACATCCTTGCTGGACAGTTGCCTATTCATTCACACAAACAGGTTGACCCTGTCCTGCCAGCGCTGGAAGAAGATAATCTCAGCTTGCTGCTTCAATCACAATGTCCTTGAGACAGCTTTCCAAGGTTGTCATGACACAGTGCAGATACTGCAGATCTGTTTGCAGTCTTACAAATTATTTTATACTGCTTTTACAAAGCCAGAAGTGTTCCATTCAGACCAAGGATAAGCAAGAAGCAGGAGGTAGGGATGTATCTTGTGGGTGTTGTTTTAGGAGCACAATATTCCTAAGAAATGATTGCGCATGTGCCTGTACTCCTTCTGCAATGATCACAGAACAAAGATGACCAGGCGTGCTCTGCTCAGGCAGCAAGGGCCCTGGCAATGACACAGACAGTTTTTATTGCAGCACTTACAAGTTTGTGTATGTGATGACTTGTGCCACATCAATACAAAGTAAGAATCACAGAAAAGAAAAGTAGGTCTGGAAAGACCTCTATAGGCAGATCAATTATACCTCTCTTGCTCTTTATGGATGTTTCTAAAGAATCCAATGATGGTGACTCCACAACCTCCTGAGGTAATCCATTTCATCCTGTCACTACCCTTACCTTCATAAACATTTGCTAGCCTGAATCTTTCTTTCTGGAGTTTCATCAAGCAATTTTTTACCTTGCATTTATGCCTAATGAATTTAATAATGCTTTTTCTTCATCCTGTCATTCTGAATTCTATTCTCATCCTCCAGCCTGCCTGACATGCTTCATATCATGTTGTTTGAAAATTTAAGAGATATACTTTTTATTACATCATCCAAGTTATTAAAGCAGATAAATAGATTATTGAACACTAAACAACTCTTGTAAATAATGGCTTAAATGAACTGTAGCTGGAGCTCAGTAGGAAAAGGGTGTATTGGGAAGCTCAGTGTGTGAGATCACATACGGGAAGAGAAAAACAATCAGAAGAGTCATGCCCTTATGGTATTCTCTTTGTATTTGCCAAACACAGAGTTCTTACCTCATTTATTGATTGATCAAAGCATACATGTGCAAAGTATGCATTCCCTAGCTCAGGTATGGTCCTTCCCATATATCACCCGCATACATGCATTGCATGTACTGTTTAGGTTAACTATCATAGTTGTGTGAGTGTAGACAAAAGCATGCTGGGGGAAAACTGGAGGGATCTAGGATCTGGCAGACCAGTTCCCAGAGACAAACTACAGTCTTAGTTTACTGACTTGTCAATGGCCTTGGACTCAGAAGTTCTTCACAGGTGCCTCAGACGTAGATAGTTGAATTTCTAACTCCTTCTACTGTAGAGATGAGGTCTATGCAGTTCAAAAAGAGTCATGATTTACCTGGGAGCTGGTAGACACTTCTCTCCCACAGGTCTCATTCACTGTAAAATCGTTAAATGTGATGTGATGCCCAGGAAAGTCAAATTAGATCCCAAGTCTAAAATTTTGTGGACTTTCATTTATTAAACTCCTTGTATCAGTCACATCCTCCTAGGCTATGGCTTTGTATTGCTGTTTAGAAATTTTGCCAGGACAAAGGCTTTGTACTGAAGCATGTTCTCTCTGAATACTCATGGCATGTCTTTGGCACTTCATATAGCTTTTTTCTAGAATCCAGTTATATTGCATGAAGAGCTGCCCCAGAAGTATTTTACCTCTTGCTGCTAGTAGATTTATCTAATGAGACAGTGGCCTCAGCATGGTGTGTGGCAGGTTGGCATTAAAGAGCAAGGATGAAGATACAAGGTCTATTGAAATAGCGTTGCAAGTCTATGCATCGGTCAAGTCAGGGCCAACCCTACAACTTCTACCCTGCCTGTTGAAATGAAGTCAAATTCAATTCCCTGAACCTTTCATACCAGGGATGTCCATGAGTATGTCCGAAGTTTTGAACATGCATATGCAGACTTGTAGAAAGTGAAGCTAACTTGAGAAGTCAGGATTTAAATGCAGTCTCGATATGAAGTTGATGACTCATGCATATCAGAGACATTGCATACGTGAAATAATAATTACCTCCTTTAAACTGGCATGTACTAAAATAAGAACTGTCATTGTTCCAATATATATTATGGAGATAGTTTCTACGAAGAATGGTCTAGCAGTTTTTTTTTTTAAATGTGTTTGATAAATTTTTATTTAATCATTTATTTTGATAGTTTAGATAGTGTATGTTTCCTTTATACTGAGTTGAGACATAGGTTGCCCTTTCAAAAAAATTTTTTTTTTTGAGTTGTACATAAAGTATGGCTCATTTTTAGTATTATAGTGGTAAGGATTTTTTTTTCTTCTTTTTTTTTTTTCTTCCCCAAACTTTAACTTTCACCAGAAGGAAAGTCAGAAAACACCACTATGGTTAAATTAATTGGCTGACATACCTTCGAGAAAAGAAAAACAAAACAAAACAAAAAATCCCAAAACAAATCCCACCCTACAAACCCCAATTTTAGAGTGCTTTATTATGAATTCCTTACCCTTCCAGAACATTTTAAAGTATTTTCAATTTACAGGTTCATTGATGACAGATGACTTCATTAATTATATTTTTTTCCACTCCTTTTTATTTTTTAAAAATGTCCCTGCTGCGAATGCCATTCAAAAACAAAGTGATATATTGTCATCCTTGGAATTTTGGAAGATTAGCACTGTTTACAGAAGATAAAATCAATATTCTTTTTACTTGTCCTGTGCTTGAACTGCCATTTTATACAGCTTTTCAGTTGCTGAACAGCAAAGTCTTAAGCTGTGAGAATACACTCATTCGAACACTGAGGGTATTTGTACAGCATATAATGCCTCTGAGAAATAACTAAGGTAGTGTTATGACATATTTCTGAATACAGTACAATTTCCTCACATTACAAAAATATTGAGACACATGCTTTCATTGTGTGGAAAGTACAGATTAGGTATGTAAGAAAAGATAAGATGAACTTTGGGCTCACCTTTTGAAATGAAGCTTTATGTGATTGAATATCTGCCACGGAGTCAGAGTTACAGTATTTGGCATCCTAGGTGGAAGGGACAGCCAACATTCTCCTTAGTGCTGCTGCTGCCAAAAGATGCTTCCATTAAATTACAATAGCGAGGATAAAAACTGAAGTCAGGATATTTTCAGAACTGGTCATTAACTGCTGTTGTTTGAATGTTGGATGCTCTTCCTTGGACAATAATGAGAGTATTCAGAAACAGAGACACAGAAAGCTAAGAATACACTTTTCTAAATATGAGCTGCAGCAAAAAACAAGTCATGTAAGCCAAAATTAGTAAGGAATATTTAAGATTGAGAAGTTGTATCTCAGATAATTTCATTAAAGCAAAGGAGTAAAAGACTAGTAAAGTCAGCGTGAGCATTATTTATTTACTCTAGAGATGGTTAGATCAAGTCCTAATGCTATATTACTGGGAAGGGAAAAAGAAGGAGAGAGCAACAAGGGAGAAGTGAATTAAAGACTGAAATATGAGATAAAAGAGTTTTGCTGCAAGAAATGCCTATAGATTTAGAACTTAAACCTATGATCATTTATTTTCCAATTTATGGTGCAGGACCTAACACAAGAAGTGCTGTAGAAAAGCATTTTACTGCCTTCTGGGTAATTTGTTTCTCAATTCCAGGATATTTTAGCATCATGAAGCATTAAAACATACATATATAAGTTCTGCAACCTTTTAAAGTTCTCCTATCCCCTGTGGAGAAGTACTGTAAATATCCTTGACAACTGTAATAACTGGACATTGTTAGAGCGATGCTAACAGAGGGGGTTAACAGCTTGTGCGTGTACAAAATACTTGAAGTCAGACAGAGAGCCATTATTATGACCTTGTGCTGACCACATTCTATGAAGTGTTACATGATCAGGGACAGGGAAGTTGCTTAATGAAAGTTATATAGTAGCTAGATGTATCCTTGTCACACTTCATCTAAACTGATGCATTGCAATGGTCCACACTGCTCAGACCTGGCAATTACTGTCCAATTCCAATCTATTCCACACTGCCACTATAATGAAAAATAATTAGGAGCCTGAAAATGAGTTTTCACATGAAATGGTTTCAGTGCTTGGACACAATCGCCTTTGGCAGATGGCTTTGGGTTTGCTTTAATATAATAAAGACAGTTAATCATCTCTAAAGAGTGCACAGAATGAATAAACTTTTAACACTACTTTCTCCTTTGAAACTCTCATATTGATCAAATGTTTAATACTGAAGAGTTCATGTTTCTGTGAATGAGTGTTCTTAAACAGCTGATACCCAGGAATCTGCACACGTTCTGATACACCCTGGAGAAGAACCAAATTAACCTAGGGGTCAATTTCTTGATATTGGAATTTAGAAACTAATATCAAAGAAAAAAAAAAAGATTACTCTCTTAAATGTGCAGATATTTGGAATGTTTTCATGAACTCCGACTAAGAAATTACGCCTTACTTGAATTGCAGGAAATAACGTGACATAACAGTAGTACGGTTATTGATAACTTTCAGAAAACATGTGTGCCTATTGTAGTCAGCACAGAAATTGATAAGAGTGGGAAGGATTTCATCTGCCTTCAGTTATCTACAGCACAGTTGTTAGTCACTTTAGGCTTCCTTTGTAGCCAAGGTAGAGAAATAGTCACATTTATGGTGCAATTGGTATGACCTGTATGAGATGCCTACTTTTGGTTGAGATGAATTACGCCCCAGAAGACATATCAATTTCTCTTCCCTGACTGTAGCCCAGAGTGATTAGCTCAGATGTAGATGTCAATAATGTTTAAAGTTAGATTCAATAAATCTGCCTTGAATAACTGTTTGATTTTCATTAAACTATTTGCTAGGTTTTGTAACAGTTTTGCCGCTTTGCGTTTAGTATACAAGTTAAGAAACATCGAATGATGTCTCATATATATGTTATAAATCATATCACATAACAATCTGAATACAGAAGAAGGGATAAAAGTCTTTCCATTGCACTCAGTGAACTCTGAATTATACACCTAAGCAGTAGTACTAGAAAATAGAGATATTGTTCTCCTGAGAAGCAAAAAAAAAATGGGTAGATCATTCTTTTCATGAAGAACTTAAATAAACAAGATAAAAACATGGTGAAAGTTATATGACATGTTAGCAGTTGAAGATAACAAAGACTACATAGTTGTGTAGTTTTTGATTATTTTTTTTGTGTAGGAGGGATTAGCTAATGGAAAGAGATATGGAAAGAGATGTAGACAGGACCACTAAGGGAAAAAGAATATGAAATGGGCCAGTGTTACAGTTAGTGAATAATGGGGCTGTTGAGATAGAGAACAGATCAAGCAGCAAGAAAACTGAAGGTAGGAAAGCCTACCAAAACTATGGAAAGTATTCCAAATGTCCCAGAGTCCTTATTTTGTCTGCTTCTACTCAATACCTGTATGGTTTCTTTCTACAGTTTTTCTCCCAGGCCACAGGGCAGTGGGAATAAGAAACATGCCATTTTAGTCATAATCTCTGTCAGAGACAATTGTTTTCCCTTGGAAACATCTTGTTACAAAGTCCCCAGTGAGGCCCCTCTTCTTCTCTTTTGCTTCTCTGCAGAAGTCCTTGTCTTTGCTTCTGTAGCAGCTGTTAGTTATAAAAAAAGAAAAAAAAAAAAGGAAAAAAAAAAAGAGAGTGAGAGACTAATGAACAAATCTATTAATAAAAATCTAGACAGGACTCTGGACTATATTTTATACCTTTCAGTTCACTATTGATTAGGAGTAGAAGAATAAAAATAAATGAATCACATTTTTTTCCACTGGCAAATGTTTGCAATAGGCATCTTGATTATTCTCCCCTCTATATGTTTATAATTTGTTATTATATTCATTAACAATATAATTAATTTTTAAAACACAATTTATTGAGTACATTTAGCAAATTAGTCAACCACTGCTTGGAAGCAATATTTATTTGGCTTTTTTTTCATATTCAATGAGGTAAAAATTCAGTATTATATAACCATGTATGTCACTAGGAAAATAATGTTGTATTCCAGCAGGCTAATTAATACAGAAAAGTAGAAATATTTAATATATAGTTTTAGACAGAAAAGTTTTACAATGAAAAATAATGGGAAACAAATATACTTCTTTTCAGCTGCACTATTAAGCGAAGCTCTAAATCATCCCTTACAGAATTAGCAGTCATCGGTGCTCTAGGTTTTTCATTTGCTTTTACATTATTGCTTTGTTTAGTTGGTCTTGATAACTTTTAACCTCTTTTTAGCTACTTCAGCTTCACCTTTTGACATCTTTTTACCTTCTCGCTACTTCTGTGGATGGCATTATTCTCTGATATAAAGTTAGGGTTTTTTTGCCAAGTGAGATAGGGATTATAAGTAGAAATAATGAATATATCAAATAATTTGATCACATATTTCTGTTTAATTCTAAACCCCATAATTATTTATCAATTAAGCAGATTTATTGGTATTTTGGAGGCATTGGTTGGATTTATTGGTATTTATTTTGGAGGAATGTTGAATGCAAGTTGTAAGTGGCTTGAAGACTGATGAGTATAATTCACTAACAGTTCAGTTTTAATCTTATTTCTAGTTGTATTGGCTTTGTGTGGCAAGGTTTTGGTAGTGGGGGGGGGGGGTTACAGGGGTGGCTTCTGTAAGAAGCTACTGGAAGCTTCCCCTGTGTTCAAGAGAGCCAACACCAGCCGGCTCTAAGATGGACCCGCCACTGGCCAAGGCCGAGCCCATCAGCGATAGTGGTAATGCCTCTGGGATAACATTTTTAAGAAGGAAAAAAAAGTTGGGACAGATGCAAAATGGCAGCCGGAGAGAGGAATGAGAACATGTGAGAGAACCAGCCCTGCGAACCCCCAGGTCAGTGCAGAAGGAGGGCAGGAGGTGCTCCAGGCGCTGGAGCAGAGATTCCCCTGCAGCCTGTGGTGATGAAGAACATGGTGAGGCAGGCTGTCCCCCTGCAGCCCAGGGAGGTCCACGGGGGAGCAGATCTCCACCTGCAGCCCGGGGAGAGAGGACCCCACGCCGGAGCAGGGGGATGCCCGAAGGAGGCTGTGACCCCGTGGGAAGCCCTCACTGGAGCAGGCTCCTGGCAGGACCCATGGCCCCGTGGAGAGAGGAGCCCACGCTGGAGCAGGTTTTCTGGCAGGACTTGTGACCCCATGGGGGACCCACGCTGGAGCAGTGTGCTCCTGAAGGACTGCACGCCTTGGAAAGGACCCACGCTGGAGCAGTTTGTGAAGAACTGCAGCCTGTGGGAAGGACCCACGTTGGAGAAGTTCGTTGAGGACTGTCTCCCGTGGGAGGGACCCCACGCTGGAGCAGGGGAAGAGCGTGAGGAGTCCTGCCCCTGAGGAGGATGAAGCAGCAGAAAATAACGTGTGATGAACTGACCATAAACCGCATTCCCCGTTCCCCTGTGCCACTGGGGGGCTTGGTAGAGAATCCAGGAGTGAAGTTGTGCCCGGGAAGAAGGGAGGGGTGGAGGGAAGATGTTCTGAGATTTGGTTTTATTTCTCATTACCCTACTCTGGTTGATTTGTAATAAATTGAGTTAATTTATCCCAAGCTGAGTCTGTTTTGCCCGTGACGGTAATTGGTGAGTGATCTCTCCTGTCCTTATCTCGACACACAAGCTCTTTGTTATATTGTCTCTCCCCTGTCCGGGTGAGGAGGGGATTGATAGAACAGCTTTGGTGGGCGCCTGGCATCCAGCCAGGGTCAACCCTCCACAATAGTTCATTCAGCTATATTGACTATCAACCCAACTTCACATCATAGAAATTTTTTGTATATCTTTTTTCTATACAGTATGAAGGTATTCATATATCTGACACACTGATCCTTTCACTTTGATGTTTTTTTCTAATTGTGGAGCTTGCTGCTCTCTACAAGATTGTATGGACTTTACTGGCTAATTTAACATATGGCGCAAAAGTTATGATGGAAACTCTGGCTTTTCAGACTTGTAAATTCCTTGCAGTGCTTAAAACTCATGTAAAATATCCATTTAACTTCATTGTCTAAAGAAATTTCTGAAGAAATTTCATTTTCTGCCTTCGTAATCCATGACCTACTTTTACAAAAAAAGAACTCTGAAACCCTCACAATGGAATCTTATCAACGTATATAAATATCTCTGTGTACAGAGGCTACTGCAAATTGTTCTGATAGATGCTGTATTTCCACAAAGGTTATAGTTAACTTTTAGTTTCTGCAATTAGATAAAAAATAGTCTAGAGGACCTGTAGGTACAGCCATTGAAAATTTTACACGTTTCACAATAAACATCCTTGTGTAATCAATTCACTAAGCAGCAGTGCCAGCTTGTGGCACTATGTCCAGCTGGGACAGTGCATCAAAAGTGAGACTCACACAGGAAGAAAAATGCTTGTGAAATCTGCTCCTCATGTACATCAGAAAGGTCATACCTCTTTTTGCTACCAAGTATGGTTCAGATGCTGTTGATACTGTTGATTTTCCTTACCTTTGCTCAAAGAAATAAATAAATTAAAAAATTAGATACATAGATATGTATGTTTGGAGAAAGGGCGGAGAAGATTAAATACAATTATTTTTAAAAGGACATATGATTGTGAGGTGGGAAGAGAATTTAAAATGCAGGTTTTTTCTCTTTTTTTCCATCTTTTTGGACTCATCTCCAGAGGACATTGCCTCACCATGACCCTGGACCACTGCGTGCAAAATAATACAACAAATGTGGTTTTAGGTTCTTTTTTTCTCCAGAAGATTTTAATCCGTATTATCTGCATTGAGGTATATGTTTGAGAAAATGGAAAAGGGAAGGGATAAAAGGGACCTGTCTGAGTAGTGGAGAAAAATCCCTCCAGTCTGTGGTAAAGAACTCTAGAAATTGGACCAATTAGTAAGTCAGAAGTACATAAGGGGGTGGTGGGGGGATGACACACGGGAGCAGAGGTGGATGGAAAACGAGGCTGTCAGATTGAAACAAGTCTTCTTGGTGTTGTTCAACTGAATAATGGAGAGACTGGAGAACAGCAAATTTAAGATAGATAAACTTCAGAGGGCTACTGTTGAGATGATTCAAATAATTTTGTATAGTATGTTGAGCAATAGCCTGTCTGAAGGTACACTATAATACAGTTGGAAGATGGTATTACAGTATTACAGATGGAAGACTTAAGCCAAACACATCTGAAACTACTCTGTTGCTACGTGTGTGAGTTCCTTAGATACAAGTAAAATTGGCCCTATATTTAGAAAACAGAAACAAAGAGATATAGTCAGGCAGTCACACTAACGTCATCAGTACAAAGGCACTTGTGAAAGGTAACCACAAGAGTGCTGTATGAATCCTATGGAAGACAGCACCAATGTACATCCCTGTAAAGTCCATGTCCTAATCAAGACCAATGGACCTCACACAACACTCTGACATCAATGATAATTTTTCCACTACAGGATGCATCTAGTGCTTAAACGTCATCTTCTGTATGACCAATTTCCCTGAAAAGCTGTGTCATTTCAGATGGGACACATCCTGCATGTTATAACTATAGTATAGTAAGTATATACTGTTCACTATATAGGATGGCAGTTTTATATTGGCATGCAAATACCTAGTTAAGAGACACCAGCAGCTTTAAAAGAAAATGTGTAAAACTTTAAGATATGCCAAATATATACATAGGAAATAAAATGTTCCATAAGTTCACTTTCTTTCACCGTATGTATAAATCTCTTTAAATCGTATTGGGTTGCATGCATAACCACTGAGAGAATAATTTATACCTCTGTTTCAGAGGACATGACTTGATTAATTTTATTCTTAAACATCCATGTCAGCTTTAAATATTTTATAATCAATGTATATACGCCTACTTAAGTTTAAATATGGCATGATGCCTCTAGTGTTAGAAACAGAAGTTTATCTGTCTGTCATAATAATACTTCAGCTACTTTGCTACATAGTTAAGCCAAACATAATAAAGCACTAAAAGCACTGTTTTCCATGTCAAACTTTAAATTGTTCACACAGAGCACATGATGGTGGTTAATTTTCCAGTAGAGCTGTACTCCTCTTCAACTACTACTGTCACTGCCAAATGCTATACATGCTTCTTTATTTTATTAATACATTTCCTCTTTAAACTAAATCAGAGAAAAGAGTAGGGAAAATATTTTAGATTGAATTGGGCCAGAACATCCATCACCTTCCCAAAACCTTACCCTATTATTTATGAATTCAATAATATACGGAGTAAAGCTTATTATGCATCTTTATGCATGCTACATACATTTCCGAATAATGGCAAGGATATTAAAAGTAGCCAAGCCATACATTATATCTTCATCAACAATTTAAATTAAAATGGAAATTCCTTGGATTTTTCCCTCCATCATCATGTCTGGAATTGAAAATTATAGTTACATTTAAAGAAGTCAGACATAAAACTTGCTCATGTTGTCACTTCACAAATAGTTTGCCTATATAACACTTATATAACTCTTACTGGAACATGCAATAATGTGATATAATTGGTAAAAAGTCAAATTCCTTGCTTGCAATCAATTTTAAAATCAAATTTTGAGCAGGCATAATTTTTAAAGCTATAAATCATTTTTGCTTTACACTTACATCTGACTGATGTCTAATTTCAGATTAGAGAAGAAAATATTGAGCATTTGTACTGTTGATTTGGGGGGAAAATAGTGAATTGTTCTGACAAACTAGGTAATTTCATGTTGGAAATGTACTTTTTCTCTCTGTGTTGTTTTTCAACATCTTACTTACCAATGACTAATTATTTCAATTGTTACTTTCACTTTACTATACCTTTTTTTTTATTATTATAGTATATGAAAGCATAGTATACATTTCAAGACATAATTACACATTTTCATTTTATTTACTTTAAGTATTTTTCAGCGGAGTAGGTAAATGTTTTAGATACCTAACCTAGACAGAATTGTTATAGTGCATATTTCTTTCTTGCTATAATACTACTTGCAATCTATTTTACAATGCATGTTTTTATTGGTAAGAACTTGTAGCATGAAGAAAACATTTAGCATGGGATTCACATTATCTAATCTTAGAAGTCTACATTGCTTACATTTCAGGAAGTTGTTCAGACTGTTCTATAGTCAAAGCTATGGAGTTAAGTAGTTTTAGGGTGTTTTCCCTAAAATATGTATCTAGACCAGATTGTGGATATCATCAAATGTCTATCTCCACTAGTTAAGAAGTGTCTAAGCAGCTAGTTAACATTTAGATTTCTATGCGACAGATTCAGATAAATCTATCCGGCCACATAATCTCACCCAGAGTCTTAAATCCCAGATTAAATTTATGAACAGGGGAAGGATCATAACAGATGCAAGTACAATTATATGTATGTGCGTGTGTGTGAGAGTGAAAGTGTTTGTTGTGTGTACAAATCTTAGCTTCTTGTCTATTATTATGCATTCAGTACAGTTTTTAATTGCATGATCACATGCTATTTTTGCATAGGAATCTTCTTCATTCAAGGCACAGATGGGTATGTGGATATTGCTCTCTTAAGGAAAAGTGTTCAATATTTTGTTTTGTTTTCTTGATGCTGAATATGCAGGCCCAAATTCGATTCACTGCCTATTTACTACAAAACCTGTTCAGAAGGCAGAATTGCTCATTTCTTCTCCTGCAGCAGTCCTCACTGCAATAACCATACTATCACAGACATGAAGGAATGCAGACCCGCCTGGACCCACACACCAGTCGTCAGACCCACCCAGCTGGTTCCTGTTTTTCAGCCCCTGTGGTAGCATTAACATCCCCCCGACATGCGCAAGGCGTTGTTACGGCTTTTCTCCCCCTTCCTCCCCTGAGCAGCGTTTTGCCGGTGCGCTCTGCGCGGTCACAGAGCACGAGTAACCGCGGCACCCGCGTGCTGGTGGGGCAGGACCTGCTGGAGCCACCCTGGGCTTAGTTCAGAGAAGCCTTGTAGGTGATACGCTCGCCAGATGCCACTGCCCACCATGTGGCGTGAACAGTCCCCATCTCACGTCCTCGGTACCAGAAGCATCTCCCGAGCTATGACAAACCATGAAGCTGCCTCAGCACCACAGGCAAAGGTCCCTAATGCGTGGATGCATTGGCACAGTACTCTTTAGTGAATTGAGGCAAAGAGAGGAAGGAGAGGAATAGTGTATTCAATGATGGAGTAAATCAGATGAGGTGTTTGGGATTTGTTTTTCAGAATATGTGGAGTATTTCAAAATATCATACAGCTTCCAGGGGCTTATAAATTCATCCACATGATGAGATGAGGACTAGATAACCAGTAGCCACCCGCAAGAAGTTCAGCTTAAATAAATTGCTTATAATTACATAAAGACAATGTAAAGTCAGGGTGCAGATATTCTGACTTGATTTTGGAGCTTCATGGTGTTTTGAGGGGACGGGAGAGGAGGATGGGGTTTCTGTACAATTTCCATTTAGAAAAAAAGGCAAACTGGAAGAGCAGAAAGCTTGTCATGCAGTATTATCTGACAGCTTGGCTGGAAGCTTTGGGTGGACGTCACAGACCTCTGATACTCCATATAATGGAGTAAGTGATAGCAGCAGGTGGGAATAGTTGCCTGTGTTGATGCCAGCACTGCAGGAGTCTGTGACACTTTGCCAAACATATTTCATAGATGTTTGCTGAAAATAAGGCAATGCTAAGATTTTCAACTTAGGATGCCATTCCAGACTGTTCCTGAGAATTTACTTCTGCAAGAATATATTATCTTACCATGTGTCTCAAAGATTTAACGCTTTCTTCTCCAGCTCTACCAGCCTGTCAGGGTTGCAGTGCCATTTCATTTCCACAGTAGCTCCTGATTTAGTTACAGTCTTCTCTTTATGTACTTCCAGACCCCACCTTTTTGGTTTTTTTGATGTACATGCAATACTTTCAAGCTCCTTTCTACAACTTTAATTTCCTCCCTATACTACCAGCCTCAGCTGTCTTATTCAGCCATTATCATTTTCACTTTGAAAATTAAGCCCTTTCCTAACTTTTTCCCTTAGCCAGCTGCAGTTCTTTACTCACAAACTCTTAATCCCTTTGGTTTCTCCATCTTTCACCCATTTTCATCTTTTTTTTCACTCTCAGTCTACCTGCTTAGTTCCGGCCTTCGTGCTGGTATCCCTGTTTCCTCACATCACCTGATGGTTCAGCCCTGATTTCCTTCCATTGCTTCCCATGTCAGGCTTTTTGCCTAGTAAGCCAGGCTGGGATTCAGCCGATGCCAAGAAGGACTCAGTTTAGGACAAACTTCTTCAGGGACTAGCAGAATATTTTAGGGACATTCAGGCACATCTAAATATCTATTTACATGTAATTGAACTGAGCCCCATGACGAACCTTAGGATAAAATGCATTACTTTCTCTTCTGCATTGACTTTATTGACTAGATCTCTGTTTCTTATAGTAGTCTTCTAGATAGAGGGTCATCCTTGGATGTCCTGGGGGTGTCAGGGTATCAAGCCCTAGGGATTTTGCCAATCTAGAAAGCCACTGCTCTACTGTATATCTTATGGCATGTCCAATAACCTTTAGTGGTTACCCAGAGGTATCTGACATAGTTCTGGATGCCATTTACATTGCTGAATACTACTGCTGAACTTAGGAGTTGACTTCTACCCTCCCCGCCTCTCCTAGCCATGGGCTCAGTCCTTGTTCAGTGCAAGCAACTAAACTTTTAACTAAGTTCCAAGCTACTGAAAACAGGATACTGCATGTATTATGCTACAGTCTCCTAGATAGTTAATAAAATTTGGTCTACTGGTCTGGTTGAGATGGAGTATGTGAGCTCTAAGTCTGTTAGGACTCAATCTCATTCATTTTATGAGATAGGTACCTCTTTGCTACAGGAAGTTTATTCACCTCAACACAGTATGAAGAAACAAACCCAGGCATTTTCCTCACTTGCAGTTGTCAAGCCTGATATTCCCATGATTCTGTTCTGAACTAAGCCCTGTCTTTTGGCTCCTGACTATGGCAAAACTGCTTCTTTAGCTGTCTGCTGGCTTTATCAACTGACATTTTTCCTTTCAAGCATGCATAGCATGATGAAGAATAACCTGCATTTCCTACCAGTCCTACAGAAACTTCACAAAGCACCTTGCTTACGCCTGCAACATATTTCTTCAGTTATCTCCTTCCTTAAAGAGGTGGGTTTTTTGTTTTTTTGTTGTTGTTGCTGGGTTCCCCCCCCCTTTTAACAGAAAAACGACTCAAACCCCTTTTGTTCTTACCTGCACTGTGATTGCCTATTAAAGAAGCCTTCTGATGGCCATCAGTGATACCTCTCATGAAAAGTGGCATACACCTCCAAGAAAAAAATCTACATTCAGATACCAAGTTATACAGTGCCTTTATTCAGCATAGTATTTAAGCAAATATACTGAAGTGTTGAAAGATTTATCTTCTGCTTAACTGCTTTCCTAAATTTTAGTCTAAGCTGGTTAATATGTCTTAAGAATTATATGGTTAATGGATTAGATCTCTTACTATGATTATAATAGGGTTTGTGGGTTTCTTCCTACAAAGAGCTGAGTTACTTGGCCCAAACCAATGAAATAGAAAAATGCTGGAACTGTCATATTAAAATCATAAGAATAGTCACATATTCAGAGTGCAATTGTCTAGAAGAATTGAATTTATCATACATGGAAGACTTCCATAAAAAAAAGTAATCCCAAACTTTGCCAAAAATATGAAGAAAAAAGGAATTGAGTTTAGCTTTTTCTCAAACGTCTGCCATCTAAGGCTGAGATGGAACCAATTTGTCTTTCAAGGAACAACATAGATAGGTATGTTAACTAAAAAAAATATCTTTTTCTTACAAAGACTTCCACTGTATCAATAAGTGAAAGTCAGAAAATTCAGTATTTTTTTTCCTGGAAATATATGGGAGATCTATTTTAAAATTATACATCTATTAAGGGGTTTGTTGAACTGACTCAGAATGTTCAGCACCTTGTAAGATCAAGCTATGAATTATGCCAATGTCAATCTTTAAAAATACTTTTAGGTTATAAACACAAAATGTGGTGGGTTTTTTTTGTTTTTTTTTAATACATCTCAGACAGGACTTGATTCCAGCTGAATGCTATCAAGATCTTTTCTAGACCGTATGTTTTAGTCTCAGTGAATGTCCATCAAATGGACATGTTGGTCTACGCATCAAAGCTATTCGCTCTGACGATCAGACTATTGGGTATTTTCTCATTGTAGTAGCTTATTCTGCCGGAATTGTTCAACATGGTGTACACTTACTAAATGCTCATTGGAACAGCACATTGAGCCTGGATTATTTGAATCATAGCTGAGAGCCTTGGTTACTAGTTTGTTGTCAATCTCACTCTTTTACATTTAATGGATATCTAACTATGTATTTGCAGAGCAACAGCATAGCCTAGTGGTTAGGCTTCTGGAGAAGGCAAGGACCCACGTTCAACTGTATGACCCAAATCTGGCAGAGGAGGGAAAGCAGGTTGTGGTCACATAAGTTGGAGCTGAAAAACTCCTGTCAAGAAAAGTTTTATCATCACTGAAAAAAGTTGGGTTTGGGTGGTTTTCTCCCCCCCCCCCCCCCCCCCCGCCTTTTTGTTCCATCAGTGTTTCTGACCAAATAAATAAGTGAATTTCTGACCAGATTTCTGGTTGAACTAATGTAGCATATGGTGTCCACTGGTTTTGGTTTTTGTTTTGGTTTTTTTTTGTTTTGGGTTTTTTTTCAGCCTTTTCCTTTCATACAGGCCCTTTAAGGCCTTATTTTAAAAGAACACATTAAGAACAGAGATTTCATCCAAAAAGTAAAACAAATGGAGGCTGACGGAGCTGATGTGTGGAATGTTTCCACATGTCAAAAAGAAACTGGCCCATTTCTTTCTCTGAGTTTGCCCTTCTGTCTTCATAGACCATAAACTTTTTCCTAGCTTTCGAACAAAGTGCTCAGTCAAGCTTTAGAATGATAGATATATGGGTCCTGTGGTTAAGTCTATGGTTCCATTTCACATCACAAATTTCTGGAATTCCTTAAAAATAAATTTTAAGTTGCTAGTGCTGACAATGTGTTCTAGGATAACAGTATGTCAGAGGTATGAGAAGATATCATAGATGATTTACAAAATATTTCTGGCTAGTCAAATAAACCATTAGTCATAACAAGATATATTTGGCCCTGGGAAGTCCTGGGGAATCCAGCTGCATGCCTTGCCAGCAGTTGCCTCTTGCCTTATGTTATATATACCTATAATTATATTGCACGCTCTTTAGCACTTCCAGTGAAACTTACCGCTTCAAATGACAAACATGTGACAGATTAGTAAGTATATTTATATGACAGCATGTACAATTAAGTTCCTTAATTCAACACATGGCAGTTCTAAAACAATTTAGTGCACAGCACTTTTGACCGTGGTCAATATATTTCAGTCTTTTGATGCAACTGTAGCAGCTAACAAAAAGACAAAATCTCTTTCTATTCTCCTCTAAAAATTCCTTTATTTATAAAACTGGAGTCATTTGTGGAAATAATTCAGTTTTGATAGAAAATATCTAAAATACTACCTGTAAAAGTTCAGATAAACTGATGGATCATTCCCATTATCTGTGAATGCTCTAGCCACTAAGTTGCTCAATATCCTGGGACATCTTAATTCCTGCTTTTATTTCTATTAATTTTTAATTCAAAATCTTTACATAGCATATTGAAAGAAAATATTGAAATGCACTTTTTTTCTCATTTTTAGAGCAGTTAAACATTGTTTTCTGGCCAGCCTATCAGCCGTTTTCACTGACACAGTTAAATCTAAGACCAAGGCCATAAGTTCAAAAAATTCTTGCTAGCAAATATACTTGTATAGCTTTAGGTTTTCAGGTCACATACCAAATGAACCCTCTGGATATCACTCACATTCCTGAAGTTACAGAGTTAGTTTTATTTCTTCAGCTCTGTTGCATATTCAAATATGTACCCTACAACTGTAAACTCTTCAGCAGCATTTGTCATGACAAATGTCTCAGTAATGAGGTTTAATCTCCAGGTTTAGTCTCTCTGCTTCTAGCTGTTTTGGTATAAGCAACAGATGATACATATATTTCCTATAGGGCTAAAGAATAAGTTTTTGGGGTATTTTTGTTTGTTTGGTTGGTTGGTTGGGTTTTGTTTGTTTGTTTGAATAGTCTTCTCTATTACCTTAAAAATACTCTCTTGCAAGCTTATGGTAAGTGACTCCCTGAGGACTTACTGCATGGAGCCATGTGTCCCATAAACACAACTGTTCTGTGTCACTCCAGCATAACTCCTAGTGCTGGATAAAATACACTTTCAATATCATTGCCAAGCTGAAGAATACTTGCACTTTTTTGGGCATAAATTACATTTGTAGGTATATGCACATAGAACCATACTTGAAATAGCTTTAATAATAGAAAACAGAAGAGAAAGAAAAAAAAAAAAGGCAGCAAGAGGGTGCTTAATAATTTTCTAGAAAAAAGATGAAAAAGGATATTAGAGGGAGTCCTATTTCTTGTTCATTCTTTTGAGCTTACAAAACTAATTTACTCCAAAAAGCATTAGCTCATTGAGGTGTGAATGCTCTCCTATTTTTGTGTGTCAATGTCAAGTTTGTGTTATAGAGAACATGCAAAGACTTTTGTACAGGATCTTACAGGATCGTTGTGAAATTAACTGGCAAGCTACCTGATGTTACATCCCATCTCTGGAACAATTTTATATAAAGCACCCGTGAGTGTGAGATCATCTATAATTAAGTTTATCCAAATTAATAGCTTTCATTTTATGACTGTTTAGCTGTCTTCATTGGAAATCAAGGAACTGATTCCAACATGTCAAAAATTCCTGAATTTCCTATTAGTGTCAGGCATTTGCGAGGGGTAGAATACAGAAAACAAAAATGCAACAACAGAAACACTCATCTCAAAGCTAAACTGGAGGAAAGTTGTGCATCTTTAAATTCAGAGTTTATAGTAACACAGATTTTGCATTTCTGCTATAATGTTGAAAATCTTTATATATAATATAGCAGTATGAGAAGTTAAAACTTCTCATGTGCTATGAGAAGCAATATACTGCTGATTATTTCTGTTTCCCTCTTACTAACAGAAATATTGTGTTTCATAGCAACTTTTGAATTAATTATGCCAGCATACAAGAAAGTCTATTAATTTTAGCATCACTTCACAGATTATAAACCCCCTAGATTTTGTGAAATTTCAGAAGACAGTCTTTGCTCTTTCTAATCATAATTTCTGTGAGGTTTCATCTTCCCAGCTCAGTGAAAAAGGAAATTGGCATACAAAAAAGCTCATTCAGGAGGGCTGAAACATAATAAGAAATGGAGAGCAACAAAAGAGACATACCTGTTTCTGCTAATGCTATATGTCTTGCTTTAACAAGCTCTTCATGTTCTTCAACTTCAGACAAACCTCCCAGAGAGGTATATTATTGCTGGTTTTTCTTATTATTACCTGGTCTTGCAAGACAACTCCCTAAAGTCTCCAGGGCATCACTTCTGAGTATAAAAGTTCTTGCTGCCATTTATTGTCACTGTGAATTCAGTGAGATTTTGTTTTCCCTTTCCTTTATGTTGAATTATATGTTAAAATATTAAACACTATTACTGAGATAATGTGAAACAAGAATACAGTCTGGGTGCAAATTTGCATTGTTTGATCCCAAATCTAGAAAGAAGTGAACGTCACCTCCTTAAAAAGCTTGTCCTTGTAATCAGACAACATAAATTTTGTCTCGCTGGTCATAGTGTGACTTCACTGAACTACTGGCAATATACACTTAGGCTTGGATACTCAGTGGGAATTAGATATCCAAATGCCTTTGAATATTTGACCCACAGTTATTTGTGTATTGTTTAGACAACTGAAGCATAACTAAAGATATCGCAAGGGTCTATTGACATGCCTTCTGGAAAATAATGCTTATTTAAAAAGGTGAGAATAATGTATTATAATCATGCCCTTGAAAATGTCTGGACATCTTTACATTGGAAATACTGAACTAAAGAATTTCTTATTTGAAACTAGGTAAAATCTCACTCAGAAAACTTCAATCAACGTACCCAGAAAATGGCTGTGGGCCTTCAGGATCTGAAATTTAATTGAGTTGTAAAATGAAAAGTCTGAATTTAAAAAATCCTCTATATTCTCAAAAGCTCTGCATCTTTACCTTTGTGGTTTTATTTATTCTTTTTTAGGAGAAAATAACATGTACTGCAACTATCAGTTGACTGTTCTGAAACAGATTTATCAATAGGGAGCTGTTTGATAAAACCAGAAGGAATAAAGTCCATTGTGGATATTTGCACTGATCCTCAGAATACACAGAATCAAGCAGTAAGGTAGTGAGAGAAGGTATTTCAGTGTTGGTGATGAGGTAAAACTGTTGGATGCCTTTCAAATTATTATGCCAGTCCAAATATTTTTTGCATAATGAGAACATCTTTCATGTGTCAGAACAGGTTTTGATTATAACTAAATAAGTGAAAGCAGGGATATGTTGATAAGGTCACCTTTAATGTAAAGTTTGGTCTGAGTTTGTCTGAAGTATTTAATAGAACAGGGAAACAAGCTGATGAAGTGAGGCATTCAGAGAAAGAAATATTGTAGAACACCATATTTTGGAGGAAAAAATAAATATCCCTTTCCTTAAAAAATAATTTAAAAAATCACCTATATTGAGAAAAGAAAACAGTTACAGTAAAAAGACAAAATGTTAATAATGAAACAGAAATTTTGTTATTTACCATTATAAATGATTTCTTCAGGCTCAAGTTATTAAATTAATGGTATTTTTTATTATGTTTTTTACAGTAGACATGAAAAACCTTGCTCTAAATATGTTTGAATAGTCTCTGTTTGGTTGCAGCTGAGTCTTCATGAAAGCTATCATTTCATATGTCCAGAACAAACAAAAGAAAGAATTGATTTGAATAGCAGATTATTATCCACAGAACTTACTGTCAAAGGATGCTGGGGGGGGTATAGGCTTATTTTATATATTTTTATATATTATAAGTATATTGTTTCTATATAGTCTCACCCAGTAAGACTCGTACATTTCTTGTAAATATTTCACAGTCACTCAATAGCCAAATAATTTGATATCTATCCCCTAAGATAAACTTAGGGGACAAAAACTATTTTAGTAAGGGCTACTTGAACAACTAAGAGGGTTTAATACACCACTGCAGTAATATCAATATCTATTCCAAAGCTTCATGGAATGATTTTCTAGATTTTTCATTCCGGAGATGCCCTTTGGATGAGGACTTGGATGCCACCTATATTGGACAGTTTTTCAATCTCTCCTTCTTACCACAAGGTGAAAACATGTTTTCTGAAGAATAGTGTGACTGTATCTAAACCCTTGTCTTCTGTTTTTCCTGGTTATGTCATTTGCTCTAGAAAAAATATTGACTTTTCTTATAGGCAATATTTGGTTGTAGCCTGTCTTGGGTATAACAATACTACACCAGGTGAACTGGAAGTTTTGTTGTAACTGAAGGAAAGTGAAGGGTGCTGATGTTATATGCATTATGACACATATGTATAACAAGCTCTCGCAAAGCAGGAGCTGTCATTTTCCTCTGTATTTGTACAGTGTCTGGATGTTGGGTTTCTCAGTGGTATTACAACACACTTTTTTATAAATAACAGCAACAACCATGAAGACATGCTGCTAGGACTTACTGATAAACTTTGAACAAGTGCTATAAATTTGTCTTTTTATGATCATGAGAAACTTTGAAAATAAACCAGTGAAAGCATTGAAGGTCAAAACTGAGTTGTAATAGCAGTGCAGTGTAGGAAAGGCTGTTTCAGAAAATATATATTAAGCTTACAGTGCTAACAATAATAGCCGAGCCTTTAATAATGCAGTACAAATGTTTTAGAATCATAGAATCACAGAATGGTTTGGGTTGGAAGGGACATTTAAAGGTCATTTAGTGCGACCCTCTGCAGTGAGCAGGGACATCTTCAACAAGATCACGCTGCTCAGAGCCCTGTCCAACCTGACCTTAAATGTTTCCATAGATGGGGCACCTACCACCTCTCTGGACAACCTGTCCCAGTGTTTCACCATCCACATTATAAAAAACTTCTTCCTTGTATCTATTCTGAATCTACGCTCTTTTAGTTTAAAACCATTATCCCTTGTCCTATCGCAACAAGCCCTGCTAAAAAAATCTGTCCCCATCTTTCTTATAACCCCCCTTTAGGTACTGGAAAGCTGCAATAAGGTCTCCCTGCAGCCTTCTCTTCTCCAGGCTGAACAACCCTAATTTTCTCAGCCTTTCTTCACAGGAGAGGTGTTCCATCCCTCTGATGTTCATTTTTGTGGCCCTCCTCTGCACCACTCCAACAGGTCCATGTCTTTCCTGTACTGAGGGTTCCAGAGCTGAACGCAGTACTCCAGGTGGGGTTTCACCAGAGAGGAGCAGAGGGGCAGAATCACCTCCCTTGACCTTCTGGTCACGCTTCTTTTGCAGGATGTAGCCCAGGATACAGTTCGCTTTCTGGACTGGAAATGCACATTGTTGGCTTATGTCCAGCTTTTCATCCACCAGTACCCCCAAATCCTTCTCCTCAGGGCTGCTCTCAATCCCTTCATCCCCCAGCCTGTATTGATACTGGGGGTTGCCCCAACCCAGGTGCAGGTCCCTGCACTTGGCCTTGAGGTTCATGAGGTTCACATGGGCCCAATTCTTGAGCTTGTACAGGTTCCTCTGAATGGCATTCCTTCCATCAGGTGTGTCAGCCACACCACTCTGCTTGGTGTCATTGGCAAATTTGCTGAGGGTGCACTCAATCCCATTGTTGCAACTAGAAATTCTATTTCTATATGTTCTCTCAGTAATAGAGAAGTTGTCTTAGAAAGTCAGATTGTTGTTCTGTGTGATGGTCAACATGTTAGGTCCCAGAAGAAGTCCTAAGCTTCGTAGGTATGGCATATTGTGTTAGATTAATTTATAGATTAGTAATCCTCTCCCCATCAAAAGGCTGTGATTTATACTCAGTTGCATGAGGGCATGTATGCAAGTGCTGTCTACTCTATACAGATATGCACCCATTAATGCACATCACCTGTCACATATACGTGACATATTTGTCATCTTCTCTATGGTATGTGTTCCATATAGATGCACCTACAAACATATTTTATATGTAGTAAACATTGTTATAAAGATCTTTGAGTTCATGTTGATCAAAAATTGAGTGACTTCATTAACATGGTGTGGTGGGTTGACCCTGGCTGGACGCCAGGTGCCCAACAGAGCCATTCTATCACTCCCCTCCTCAGCTGGACAGGGGAGAGAAAATATTACAAAGGGCTCGTGAGTTGAGATAAAGACAGGAGAGAACACTCACCAAGTACTGTCATGGGCAAAACAGACTCAACTTGGGGAAAATAAACTCAATTGATTACCAATCAACCACAGTAGGGTAATAAGAAATAAAACCAAATCTCAAAACACCTTCCCCCCCCCCCCCCCCCTTCTTCCCAGGCACAGCTTCACTCCCGGATTCTCTACCTACCTGCCCCCAGCAGCACAGGGGGACAGGGAATAGGGTTTACAGTCAGTTCATCACACGTTGTCTCTGCCGCTTCATCTTCCTCAGGGACAGGACTCATCACACTCTTCCCCTTCTCCAGCGTAGTGTCCCTCCCACAGGACACAGTCCTCCACAAATTTCTCCAACGTGGGTCCTTCCCACAGGCTGCAGTTCTTCATGACCTGCTCCAGTGTGGGTCCCTACCATGGGCTGCCGTCCTTCAGGCACAGACTGCTCCAGTGTGGGTCCCCCATGGGGTCACAAGTCCTGCCAGCAAACCTGCTCCAGCGTGGGCTCCTCTCTCCATGGGGCCACAGGTCCTGCCAGGAGCCTGCTCCAGCGTGGGCTTCCCACAGGGTCACAGCCTCCTTCGGGCATCCCCCTGCTCCAGCATGGGGTCCTCTCTCTCCAGGCTGCAGGTGATCTGCTCCCCTGTGGACCTCCCTGGGCTGCAGGGGGACAGCCTGCCTCACCATGGTCTTCCCCATGGGCTGCAGGGGAATCTCTGCTCCGGCGCCTGGAGCACCTCCTCCTCCTCCTTCTGCACTGACCTGGGGGGCTGCAGGGCTGGTGCTCTCACATCTTCTCACTCCTCTCTCCAGCTGCATTTTCTGTGCCTCCCACAACTTTTTTTCTTTCTTAAATCTGTTCTCCCAGAGGCACTACCATTGTCGCTGATAGGTTCGGCCTTGGCCAGCGGTGGGTCCGTCTTGGAGCCGGCTGGCATTGGCTCTGTTGGACATGGGGGAAGCTTCCAGCAGCTTCTCACAGAAGCCACCCCTGTAGCCCCCCCGCTACCAAAACCTTGCCACACAAACCCAATACACATGGTTTTAAATTAGTAAATCCTGGTGATAGCCTGGTAGGCTATATTGTCCCAGGCCTAGGATCAGAGAAACGGTCAGACACTTTTCTTCTTCTTCTGAGGTGTATTCATGTGTTTCTGGAACATAAAAAGCATGATTCGCATGCTTTACCACAAAACTTGGATGTCCTCTTTTAGTCCAGTTCCAAAACTCTTCCAAGAACTTCAGTTTTCCTGCTAATTTTATGTTTAAGTTACATTTTGGATGGAAAAACCTGAAAGAATGTTCCAGCACTGAACTTTGTACCTCAACATTAAATAATTAAATGACAATGTTAGGTATATAAATATTAAGGTCGTTTGAAAGCTAGGGGGCAAATAAAAAACCTCCAGCCTTACTGTGTTATTGAAGGGCATGAACTTTAAGCCACTCTGAGTCCTGATTCATAAGTGTAAAACACATGGCACTGGCAATACTGGAGATCCTGCTTAACTAGGCGGAGGTCAGGGAGTTGCTTTGTTTTGTTTTAATCTTTTTTACTGCAAAGCCACATAGCCTAATTATTAAGATACATTATGATGCCCAGCTGAACAAAGAATGCATTAGTGTACAGCAGGTCTTTAGAATATGACTTCATTATGGTTTTCCTAAAGGTTCAGTTCACATGATCTACAGCACCTCTTAACCAACACCTCCAGCTGGCCTAGGAAAAATATGAGGTAAGGGGAGTGTTGCACATACAGCAATTTTCCATTTTTGTTTCCACAAATATTGAAGATTATTTATTTATTAAACACACTTCCTCTGAATTTAGCAGTCTTTCTCCCCTGCCTTCATTTCCAGGGTATCTGTGTGTATATACCTATGGGTGTCCCTCTATATGTGTATATGTACATTATGCACATATATAAACTATACATAGATGGTTGATACTATCACAGCTAGAAATTGAAACATCTAAGGGACTTAATTCTGTCTTTAATCATTTACTTACAGTTCTGTGGAAGACAGTGTTTGGCAAAACATCAGTTGTTCTGCTTGGGGTTTTTTGTTTTAATGAAAGTAATTATGATTATAACAAATTAAACATTGTAATTTTTTGTATGTTTCTCCTTCAACTACCAGTCAAATATTTGAACAGGTCTGGTTTTCATTCTAGAAAGCAAAAAAATGTGTGCTTCCCCCTGCCCCTGCCCCTGCTTCCTAAATCTGGATGACTAATGTGAATAACAGGACCAAATAAAAGTCATCTGCTGAGAGAAATTATCTTAAAAACTGGAAATGAAAAAATGGCAGAAATACAACAGAAAATTCATCAGTACACAGTGGATAAGACAAAAGTACAGTTCTATTGCTATTAATACTGTGTCTTGATACCAATGTTGGGGATTAATGGTATATATTAATTAAAAATTATTAAGTCTGATAGTCTTGTGAGTACAGATGAGAGAAATGTTGAAGTAAAATCCTTCAGTAATCCCAAGTCTTTCAGGCTACTTTGTGAGGCTCCTAGTTACTCCAATATAAAATCTGAAACATTTTTACGTTCACACCATTCCTGCTAAGTATCGGCAGCATTTGCCATTATTACTTGAACTGTGTACAAGTAATCCACTGCTAACTGTAACTGGTTGCTAAACATGCTTCCCCAGGAAAGGCAGTCACCAGGAAAAAGCTAGTCAGTTCACACAGTTTAGGCCAGAATCAGAATCGAAGCACTTTATTAATTTGTTAATGACATGTAATTAACCCACAGTGAACTATACATTCAGGATCAATGTTGGTAATATAACAGATAAATCATGATACCGGACACTTATAGAGCATTAATAAACAGCTACCCATTTCCCAGCCCCAGTCACCGGTCCCAGAGGGACACCCCCAGCACCCCCCAGTCCCCAGGTCCCCCCCCACTGCCCCTGGCCCATGGGTCACCAACCCCCCCGCCCGGTGGGGGTGACACATGGTGTGGGGCCCCGTGGCCGCCCAGACCCCACAAAGAACTTTATGTTACAGCTGTGAACAGGGAAAACATTCCTCTGAGGAAAAAATAGAATCAATTTCATACCGACGTCATTTGGTTTTGTTCAACTTGTGTCATTCTGTTCATTTCACCTTGTAAAAAAATGTACTTTTGGATTCAAGAAAGTCACCTGGGTGAAGAGTAGGTAGGGAGGTGTTTAAAAGAGGCAGAGGATGTGACTTAGAGGGAGGGCAGTAGGCAATTTAGGGCATTTTAAGATTTTGTTGCTTAAATACAAGATAGTTACCTTGAAATTCCCAACAGTTAAAGACATATGTGGTCACTTCAGCAGGCAAACTGACCTAGTTCCTTCTAGATATTTTAGGCAGTTTGGTTAGGACAGGATGGATTGTAGGTGAGTATGTCTGTCCAACGTACTTGAAAGGAACTTAAATTATTGTGGGCTTGCACAACAGTTTTAGACCTCTCTAAAGTTATATGACGCTTAAAAACTACCCATGCAGTCTTTACTCCTTATGAGCAGACGTCAAAGCAGAAGTCCTTGAAATGTCTGCATCACAGCACAGTTTCCCATTGAATCCTAGAAAATGCTTCCAGCAGAATACAAAGTACAATTCTATCTCTATACATATCCTTATCCAATGAAATAGCAATGAAAATGAGCTTCCAACTACCAGCAAATTCCTCTACACCTCGTTCTAGTTGTGGTGGATTTTTAATCCTTATCAAAACAAGGGTATTCAGTGAATCAGGTTAAAAAGAAGAAAAAAAGTGATTGTGATTATGAACCATTTCTGTACTGCAGTTTGTACAGTGTCTGGCATAATAGGATCCTGGTCCATTATCCACAAACTAAAAAATCATTATTGTTCTGGCCTGACAGTGTAACACATTGGCATAATTTGTGAAGAAACCCACCTTGAAAATGGCATGGAAGGGTTGATTATGGAAAAGTGACCATCACTGTATTTTAGTTCTCATCCCCACAGGGTGGCTGTGAGGCAGACGACAGCACCTTAGCAGCACAAAACTGAAGGAAAAGAGGTCTGTCTAGCACTGGGTCCACTGGGGACAGGAATTACCAGGGGAATTATTATAAGGAGATTGGTGAAACTGATAGTTCCACCCTCAGTCAGATTCTCTGTTTGGTTCTGTCTTTTCATTCAATATCCATCTTAGTCCTTTATAAAAATGTACTTGTGCAAATTTCGATAAGCACCACTTGCATTTAAATAATAACGAACAGTTGCATCTCATTGGTTTCAGTTTGTTCACACAGGCAGAAACTTATTTTCTTAAAATCACTGTATACTTAAAGTAAAGTGAGCAACTGATTTTAAGAGAGGGAGGGAAAGAGAAAGACTATTTCTTTCACAGATGACACAAAAGACTTCTGCTGTAGGGACAGATTACTCTCTGGAGTAAATTGTCCCCTGGCAGAGTTGGCCTCTGCCTCTACACTTGTTATTCCTTACCACTGTTTGCCAAACCTGTTCATAAAAATCTCTAATAATGGGTAATCCAGAACCTTCCCAGGTAATCACTTTCAGAGATTACTTTTTATTTTTGGCAATATTTTTTAATTTTTTGTGGTGTCTAAACTAAATCACTTTAACTGCAATTTAATCCCATTATTTCTAGTCTTATTCCCAACTGAGATGTGGAGAACAGAGTTTTCCATTCTTCTTTTTCTTGTTTGCAGTAATATTTTGCATATTTGAAGACTATTGTTACATTTTCCTTCTGTATACTCTTCTTCAGACAAAACAGTAACAGTTCTTCCTGTCTCTCCTCATAATCAAGACTTTTAGATTGTTGATCTTACTTGTTATTTACTCTGGATTTCCTCCAGCTGGGCCATAGCTTTCTTGAAACATGGTGCCCTAAACAAATTTTGACTTCTCCAGTTGAAGGTGTTGCCTACACACTTTTAGCCAGCCTTTCAATTGCTTTTAATGAAGAACAGTTCAACTGGATTTAGAAGAAAAGAAATGTGACTGGTTTTTGTTTATTTGGCTGTTATTATTCTTTTTCTGACAAGGGATCTCATGAGATAATGGCTGTGATGTCAGAAATCGTTAAGACTGATGTTACATATCCTGTAAAAAATACATCAGCCATTCTCATGTCTGTATGACTCTGAAAATGATCAGGTCCGCTATATCACAACTTATTTCAAAGCTTTCTGCTCATTGATGGCAATGAGCTGATGGCAAGGGAAACTTATTCATTAAGAATTTATTTAATGAGGAAAAGACACTGTGAGTAATTCTCATTTACCTTAGCGACCTGGCACTGTAGTCACTGGGATCAGGCACTTGGTCAATGCCAGCTGTCTAACTTAATTTTCTACGGACCATGGTTTCTCACATTTGTGCATCTGTAAACTTTCCAGCAGCTTCTTTGTGCCAATGAAGAGCAGAAGACTTGCTCTGCTTCACTGATATTTCCAGATATTCTTGCTGCTGTATGTACGCTTGCTGCACTTCTTTCCTACAACTTGGGTCAGAATTTAATATACCAGGTCTTGAAAGCTGACTGGGGATAAGTTAGATTCCAAATATCTGTGATGACTTTTAAACTGAGGATTAATGTTATTTAAATGGCTCTTCTTAATGACCTTGGATTCTTATAACATTTTTTATGCTAAATATAGAATTGCCTCAGGATGTAATAGTACTTATTTCAGACTCTATTTGCAGAGATTGGAAAAGAGCTTTGTATTGGTGATTATTGCATATACTATTTGGAAAGAATATTTATTATTATAATACTTGAAAGCTGATTTGATAAGTAACAATGGGAAAATTGTTGTATTCCTAACGGACTACCATACTTGGAGTTCCTACAATTTCAGCAAAATTTCTGAGGCACAGGCTTATCTCTTTCCATTAGCTGAAACTAGAGCAGAGGAAATGATAAAAAAATAGCCATGAATGCCTGCTCAAAATTGTAAATAAAATTCTTTTCTTCTTCAGTCATAACTTTCTGTATTCTCTTTTCTGAGTATTATCATACAAGGGTTTACTAGCAGATTGTTCACTCAGAGAGTTCTTTTAAATGAAGTATATTCATAGACATTTGTAAACACAATTATCTGAACCAAAACAAAAAGCCATGCTGATTCATTTCTGAAACAAAATATACTACATGCCTCATGTATTCAATCAAAGATAACCAATGACATTCAAATTCCAGATATTGATTATTCTCAATGACTTCTTCCTAAACAATCTAAAAATAAGAGATCTGTGAGCTTATTGTGTGAATAGCAATTCGACTAGCAACCAAATATAAGAAAATTATAATGGGCAAATAATATAGAAGATGGACATAGAATAAATTATGTGGAAAGGTTATGAAATAGGGAACACAGGATTTAAAATTAAGAACAGATTTAGAAGTTGGAAAAAGAATGGATAGAATTAATTTATGCAGCATGCAACTGTATAAATTTGTTTGGAATGTGGAATCAGTTACATTATTCAGGTTTAGTGTGTTTATTACTTTAACCCATGATGCTCTGCTTCAGTGCTCAGAGTGCCAACACATTAAATAAATGTTCACATTCTGTTGTTTTACATAGGGAATTTGTATATTGCAAATATTTCCGATGCCAGAAGAATAATATTTACATGTAAATACAGTACATATAATGCCACGTTGAAGCAAAAACAACTCATCAGGTACAGGTGTATTAGTTTTGTGGTCTGCATAACAATTTTCTCTAGGACAACAACCATTTGGCAACAATCAAGGTTTAATTTTGCTGTAATCACTGTTATGTGATATCTCATTGTAAGATCTGTATAGACTTGGCACATGAAAGGGAGCAGCAGATCTCTTTTCTTTACTGTGCTTAGTAGTATGACTTATTAAAAAAAAAAAAAAAAAAGTTTAAAGCTCCAGGCATCCTGGGAAGTCACTGTGGCAGGTGTTGTTCATTAATCCCAATAGCAGATTAAAGTAGGTGGATGTAAATTACTGATGGAGTGAACTGGATGTGAAAAGAACAAAATAGACTACAAACAGCAATAAACTGCAGGACTGTTGGTGTAACCTGTAGAAGTAAGTAATGAGCTAGGGTTGTCTGCTTTATTAAGATTGGCTTGAACTTATATTTTAAGATAAATAGAATTATTTTAGTATTTGGCTTCTGTGTTTTCTTCAAAATGGGTATGTGTTACAGTTTTTTAACTCTTCTCCATATCCAGGAATGACAAAGACTAATTTGTGGCCTAAAACAAAAGATGACTTTAATATGTAACCATGTGCCTCTGGCAGCTACAGTGTTATACAAAACAGTGGGTATCTTATGATTTGAGATAAAATTATGAAAAGTGGTAAGGCCAGAACAGGAAAAGAAATTTTTGACTTCAAAAAGGAGTAAGGTTTGGCAACTGGCTAACATCTCTGCAGTTTACCAAAGCCAGGATAGACATTCACATAGCTAAACTGCAAAGCTAGATGTGACAATCCTTTGCTAAACTTTGGTCTTTCAGGCCAGTGGAAAAAAGTGTTGCCTAAGTTGTGGTTGATACAGGCAAACTTGTATGGGTTTTTCAGTGGATTTATTTCATGTTGAAAGAGTGAAAGTATCTGAGATGTTGTCTCTCATTCCCTTGCTTTCAAAGCGCTTTCCTCCAAACACTTAAAAAATTGGGTGTCTGCTTTCCCAACAGACTTGAAATAGCAACACGTTGCCCAAGCTCTAACCTAATCAATCTATTTCATCTCTGGTTTTCTAGTCCAAAATGTCTGTTATAATCCACTAACTTAGAAAGAACATAAGGATTTACCTCCTTTTCTCCCCTGTGCTTTTTGAGGAGATAACTGCAACTGATGTTACCATTCTCCATTGTAGACCTTTTTCTGGGAGGGAATAGGACAAGGAAGAAAGATCAAGTGGAAGAAGGTCACTGATCCCCTGAGCTCAAATTTACAGGGACTTCTGAGGTGCTTTTAAAATATATATTAGTTTCTGGTTACAGTTACATGACCTCTGTTAGAGGCACAAATCCCAAGACTGGATAATAACTTACCCTACCCACCATAGTAACTATGAACCAATGTACATGTAATGGCATTGCTACAGTGAAGGACAAAGTATTTTTATATAGTTGCTGTGAAGCAAAGATTGCAGACTGGTGCAACTGTGCCAATATCACTAACAGACTGTGCCATTATGTTGTTTAGGAAGTTAAGGTGATACTATGCAGCTACTGTGATTTCAGATCTTTAAACTAATTATTGATTGGTAAAAGAATATAATGCCAGGCACAACTCTTAATAGTTTATGGGTTTTCCACTAAGCTGAAGTGTCTTAATACTGATAAATGATCTCATGGGAAACAGGCTTCATGTGCTTCAAAACATGGCTAACGATAAGTCAGGCTTGACCTGCACAATTAATAGCTAAAGTAGTGGAAAAAATCCAGCTTCCCCTGAGCTTAGCATTTGTAGCTCAGAATGTTTGACTTTTCAAAATGATTATTTGTGAGCCCCTATAATTATTTTTTTAATTAATGTGAGAAACACTAGAATATTACAGGTAGTGAATTATCTCTACTTTCTATACTTTGCAGTCATTCACAAATATATTTAATATAATACTACAGCCTTAAGTAGGCGATGAGACTCCTAGAGAAGAGGAATAGAGAGATATTGAACATACATCCCACACTAAGATACTAAATTTAATCTGAGACTATCTTTTCCCTAACAGCTATTTATATAGACAATCATTTGCAAGATTACCCTTCAACAGCCTTTTCTGTTATTTCAAAACTTTTTCAGGAGTTGTGGCAAAATAACTGAAACTGAGATAGTTACTGGAGAACTGCTATTGCAAGAAAAGGAAGTATGACAAATCAGAGGAGTGACACGGATATAGCTCAAGGCAAGCCACAGTTATGACTCTTAAACTAGGATTTTAATAAAAAATTGGCTTTATTTCAGAACTCACAAAAAAGCTAAGTTTTCACAGAGGGAGTGCTAAACACTTTCTGAAAGTAGACCTTAATTTTCTCAAATATTTCAACTGACTATTTAACTCTTGTAAAATGTTGAAATAGGCAAATTTCTTAATTCATCTTGTGTGCTATTACATTGCAATGTCATAGTTTTTGCAAAGAATTTATCTACATTTTATTAAGCTAATTTTACATCTCTATGTTTTTGATGCCTGTGATAATCTTGCTAAATTCTAAGATTGTGTCAATAAACCAGTGTATGGTAACCCTTGACCTGAGAGACTAGCAGCTAAGACAAAAATGTTTCAAATTGAACAAGAAACTTTAAGGAATAATAAGTTCATAAAGCCATCACACTGTTTGATTTAGAATTAAAATGCAAGTTACCTGAGACCGATACGGGGCCATAATGAATAGGACGCTATTGATGGAAGACTATTCACTATTAATTGTTGAAGATAGAACATCATCAAAAAAGCCAATGTTTCTTCTGAGAAAAGCAATATCTCAGCTGATCAAGAAACCTTGAGAAATGTCTCAGAAACTCCTGTTGCTTAGTGCAACATAATTTTTTCTGTGAGGTATGTTTTGTTAGTGAACTACTGTGAGCAGAAAATGATGCGTAAAGCTGTCCCTAACCCCAGAGCTGCCTTTCACAATGTTCAACTTTCAGCCTCTTAAAGCAGGAGAAACTAAGAAAGTAGTTCTGTAAAATAAATACCAGGCTACAATATGAAGTTATCAGTTACTAATTGTCTCAAGTGACATAAAAAATAATTTTACAGAAAAGGCAATTTGAAGTAGATCAATGAATGAACTCATAAAGACTTTTTATACTAATCTTCAAGAAATACATTACAAATATGGACAAAATGAAATTAATTTACACATAAAATTTCTGTATTTAAATCTTTATATGATGAGAAGCAAATTTCTTCATGTTGGTTGTAACCTGTGTGTATTTGTGTATTTGAGCAAGGCTAACTATTTTTTCTCTTTTCAGTCATATTTTTTGCCACTGAACTTTTCTATTATCATCTGAGCTTGCATAACATCACACACACTCAATACCTTCAAAAACAAAAGCCATCTTACTTCTCTGAAGCAGTATTAAAAGTCTACAGGTAATTCTGTTGGGAGTCTGCCATTGTGGCTTAAGTTATTCTTATAGAGCTTTTTACTTGTGCTGGAAGGAGTTATAATTTCATTCTTCAATCAAAACTGAGGGTCTTCAGTATCTGAAATGTTGTCAGTCATGGAAGGTGTACTGTTCAATTACATTTTAAAAATCTTAAGGTACCATGAAACGTCTGAGTATGATAAGAGACTACATAGGATGCTGTTAATGATTTACAAAGCCAAGTATTATGTTTTCCTCCAGTAAAGCTTTCTTTACTATTATTAATGGATGATAATTTATAGTAAGGCATAAGATAACCATACTAACATTTGTAACTGAAAACAGATAATTGTTTTATGTATCATATTTTAAAAGAGTTCTTCCAGTGCCTTCTGGCCTTTGTCTTATCAGTTAAGATCCTCATCTCAAGAGCAGAATAAGTAAGAGAGACATTTAGCAAATTTATATAATGATGACCACTTTAGAGGCAATATTAAGACATTGCAAGAGCCCCAAATATTTAAGCTTATATCCTTTAGGCCTAAATTTTGTGTTTGTCTATAATGGAAGAACATGTGTCACAGTGTTGTGGTTTAACCCCAGACAGCAACTAAGCACCACACAGCTGCTCACTCGCTCCCCCCGCCTTGAGTGGGATGGGGGAGACAATCAGAAAGAAAAGGTAAAACTTGTGGGTTGAGATAAGAACAGTTTAACAGAACAGAAAGGAAGAAACTAATAATGATAATAATAACAATAATAAAATGACAATTCTAATAAAAGGATTGGAATATACAAAACAAGTGATGCACAATGCAATTGCTCACCACTCGTTGACTGATGCCCAGCTAGTTCCTAAGCAGTGATCTGCCCCAGGCCAACTGCACCCAGTTTATATACTGGGCATGACGTCCCATGGTATGGAATACCCCTTTGGCCAGTTTGGGTCAGCTGCCCTGGCTGTGTCCCCTCCCAACTCCTTGTGCCCCTCCAGTCTTCTTGCTGGCTGGGCATCAGAAGTCAAAAATCCTTGACTTAGTCTAAACACTACTTGGCAACAACTGAAAACATCAGTGTGTTATCAACATTCTTCTCATACTGAATCCAAAACATAACACTATACCAGCTACTAGACAGAAATTAACTCTGTCCCAGCCAAAACCAGGACAAACAGTTTTGTTCATTCCCATCTTTGCATGCAGGTCTTGCTAAATCAAATCTTTTTGCTCTGTTCCCTGATCCCTGAGTGAAGTGATTGTGTTCATCATAGCTTTCAAAAAAGGAAAAGAAATTTTTGTTTCTCTGATCACAACATGAAATTTGACATGTCATATGAGTCTCCTATAAAGAAATTAGAAGGCTAAAAAAGGTTCAGAATGGGTACACCTTGATTTTTTTAATTTAATGATTTCTAAGTCAACTTCACAATTTTCTGAAATTTGATCTTCTAATAGTTGGGCTATAACATTCTTCTTTGATACTTTTACTGACAGTATGAAAAGAATGAATGGAGAACACTAGCAAGGACTTTCCAGACTGCTAAAAGAATACATCATGCTGAATCACTGTCAGAGCACAATTTGACTGTTTTCTTTTTCTTTTTTTATCTGATTTTCTGATTATTCATGTCAGCCATCCTCCCAGTGATTTCTTTTATCTCACTCCTAGCTGGACATAAACATCACCAGAATATAAACATAACATTTGAGGACCATAGATAAATCTTGTTCGTTCACTTTGAAAATGTCATTCATTATAATGTGTATCTTTTAATCTTTAAACTTTGGACACAGCCATTTTGTTGTGATCTGCTGGGGCAAAATGCTGTTTGATCAGCAGCTTGCTTTCTCTGACAGTCACATCAAAACTAACTAATTAATCAGACTCCTATTCTTGCCTCCTTTTCTCTGTTTCCACTCTTTCTGTGAGTACTTCTGTTAATAAAAATAGCAACAGTAATTATAACAATGTGAAACTGAAACAAAAAACAACCTAGCAGGCATTTATTTGCTGCAGTCACTAATTTGCCAAGGGGTTCTAAGCAACCAGAGAGTTTTTCAAGGCGACTTTAGAAAAGATCCTTATTTTACTAACATTTAGAACTGCTACTCTACTGATGTAAGATACTGTGGTTTGACTGTGAATTGACTTTACAGCTAACCTTCTGGGATAAATCAGGGAAGTCAAGTAACTGGCTGTGGTCAGAAGTAATTCATTGTCTCTAATTTTCCCCTTGCTCACATCAGTTTTATGGGAATATAGTTCTGCCTCACTAAAGATTCTCCTCTCTGATATCATTGTCACTGTGGGGAACATCCTACTACCTTTAGCGAAGTGAGGTACAGAGTTAGACTCACGTGATGTTATTGTCTATCATCCAGCTACAAAGTTTTTGCAAGTCTTTTTGGCAAGTTCAACTTGTGTCCTGTATTTTTATTTTAAAGTGAATACTCATATAGACTAAGTGTGTAAGAGATAGAGATACAAAAAACCTAGAGAAAGACTCATAGTCTTCACCCTCACAAGGGTAAGGCATTAACTCTAATATTACTGAGCATAATTCCATAAGACTCTGTAATGAAGCTAAGATGTCCTTCCTATTCATGCCCCTCCCCCATCAAAAAAAAAGAAAAAAGAAAAAAAAGAGCAATTAATCTAGTGTGAAAATCATGGAAGAGGCAAGAAACCTCTGCTCTCCAGAGAAGAGAGGTTAAGTAAACATTAATGCAGAGGTTTTTCTAGGGGACAGAGGTATCATGTCTAAGTGATAAGTTATCGTAAGTGGGCATGTGATGCTTCTCCTCTAGAGAACAGGAGGGTGGATGATGCTACATGCAACTGTAGCAACTCTTCATCATTCCGCTTCACAAGCATGTACATACACCTTACACACACACCAGAAAGAGCAATTGAAGATTACAGAGAAGAGACTGGGAATTATAAAGCATCATGCCCAGGATGATATCAGAGAGGTACCTTAAATCATAATGAAGGGGTTAAATATTTCATTCCTAAGGAAAAACAGTGCTAAACTGCCTGACAGAACAGTTCGGGTGAGAGGATACTTCAGAGCTGCTCTCTCCCAGTCCCCTTCTTTCACAGCCCATTTCTGCAGCAAAACGGAGTTGAGTGCACCGTAGATACTGTCACAGCTATTTGTAAGTTTTTGCCATGTAATTTGTATCTGAAGCAATAACTATGATTATGGATTTTTGTAAAATAGGCTCTACCTGTATGCATTCTTTCCTCTTGAGTGATGTTATCTTGATTTAGTAGCTTATTTTTCCTGTGACCACATTTTTTTCTGTTCCTTTAATATAATTAACATTATTCTTGGCTTCCCTTTTTAACTCATAACATATCTGTTATATATCCCTCAAAGAATGTTAAAATGTGCCAAATACATAAACAAGAAATATGGACTAAATTATATTTTCATTTTTATCGACTTAATTTCGTCTCCTATAATCCTTCTATCAATAACTCCCACAATATTTCTTTTTCACCCATTCCAATAACATTTAAACCATGACCTTGACTGACCTCTAAGGGTGAGTGGGTTAGGAAAAGGGAGAAATGCCAAAATATTGTCGTTCACTATGCAAGTCCTGAAGAGTATATTTCAAGTCTTATCTTTTCAGATCATGTTTTCCCCAAATCATATGGGATCTAAAAGGTTGATCTCCATCTTTATTTAGAACTGCTTGATTCAATTCAGAGCGTAATAATAGTGAATAATATTTTTTTTATTCTTTCATCAAACCTTCATTGGTGAAAGGTGTTTGAATTGCCCTACTGCATCTATGGATTCAAAGACAATACTCCATAAATAGTATCACTATATTCACCCAAACTTGTTTTCATTAGTTTAATAGCTGTTTTCTGCCCCTGTGTCACCCCCTGAGGCACACCACTACTGGCTTACCTGCACCTGGACTTCATGCAACTGATCACAATCCTTTGAACCCAGTAGTTTATCCTGTTTTAGATCCACCTCACCATCCACTTATCTAGCCCATACATAGTCGGCTTGTATATGAGGATAGGACAGGGTTGAATATTTTATGAAAGTCGACATAGGCAACATCCACTGCTATCCCCCCATCCACCAGAATGATCATCTCATTGTTGAAGGTGCTTAGGTTAGTAAAGCATGATTTTCCCTCCATAAATCCATGCTGAATATTTCCTATGTTGACTACTTCCTACAACAAGGAAGAATGAAGAAACAAAGAAAAGTGACCTTGGCAGAGTGCTTAGGAGGTAATTTTTCTTCTTTGGTACTGTCTTGTTTTGAAACATGGGTTTTTCAAAAAAGTCGTAACAGAAATGTGTTGAGCTCTTTTTGCAGTAAGCCAAGGGTAATTTCTGTCATATTCTAAAATTATCTGTATATAGATAGTGAGTAATTTTCTGCAGAATGCATGCATATTAGTCCTATTTCTCCTTATTTTTCATTATGTGGTTTAGAGAAATGACTCATGAATACTTCTACACTGTCCAGACATATAACAAAAAGTATTCCCAAGGCAACATGAGATGAGTCTGCTCCTTGTTATCGTTGTTTCCCAAACAGCATGTGCTGGGTTTCCCTTAGAAGAATCTTTTGTGAATTAGGAGTGATCTGCTGCAGACAAGCCCCTTGGGCTGTTCACGGTTCAGTTTCTGTGAAGTTTCTCTAGTTGTCTGGAAGACTCCATGTGCTATCTGTTGTACTTCTGGAAAACCTAGAAGCCTACAGCAAACAACAAAATAAAATAATGATTAAAATGAAGAGCATGCTACCATGCTGTTGGAAGTACAAAGACACCGATACTTGAAAACGAATGAGGACAAACACCTGCTGAAGCCCAGCTCAATTAAGGCAGACCACGGTGAAACACTTACTGATCATATTGTGCTACTTGGATGTGGCTCCGTAAAGGTGTGCTCTGAAGGAAAGCGTAGTGGGAGATTGTCTCTCAAAACTCTTGGACACTGAGACGATGAAGTTTAGGAACGGTGGTGTTCAGGACTTCAACTTGTATGGGATTTGCGGTAGGCTAAATCTCTCAGTGACGTGAAATAACAGTTTTCTCATTCTTACACAAAATAAAAGAGTAATTTAAAAATGAACAAACACCCCCACACCCCCCCAAACCAAACAGATCAATCAAAAATCAATGTAGAAATAATTATATTTTAACCTGGTTCATGGAAGTCTTAAGAAGATTAGTGACTGTTTTAAAAATATTTCAAGAAAGAAAAATTTAACAGGAATATTAGGGATTTCTATTTAGTTGCTTTAGAGAATAATTATCTCTCAGAAAACTGAAAATTCAAAAACAGGATATAGAGGCATTAATTCCATTTTGAGCCTTTCTGCTGTCATGCCACATGGATGTATTTGAAAATCTAACTTGAGTGGCAAAGTATCTTCATAATATTAACTGAGATAGATGAAGAATCAGATTGACTGTTGTGTTACATGAAGCAACTGAGATCCATATGGAAAGTTACTGTCAAAAAGCCTCTAGGAATATCGCTTTAAAGGTATTTAAGCAGAATTTTGTATTATGCCTAGCGTTCCCACGTTTCTAGGCTCACAGTCTCCCAATGAATATGGGAGCATGCACCATGCAGTACATGCATAGTAAGTCTCACGCATCTGGAACACATTACCTCTACTGGGCGTGTTCAAGTGAGCTCTATAGCACATGTGCAGGTAAACTATGCATGCACAGTGGTCATGTGTCTGGAAATTGGGAAAAAAAAGACTTAATTCCTTTTTTCCAACCTGAAGAAAATTACAGTCATGTTAAGGAAACCAAGACATATGGCCACCATGGTTTTCTTGTTGTCCTTGAAAATAAGATCACAACCCCTCTTTCTAAAACAGAGGCTGTAGATATTAATGACTCATAGAATGGTGTCTGGTTTAGGAGTAAAGAGGCTACAGTTCAAAGGTTTTGTGCCACTTTGATAGCATATGTGTTCCAGAATAAAGCCTTAATCATTTGCTGGAAGTTGTTTTCTCACTTTCCTCATTTCCTTTTTTCCTGGTTTGAGCTTCTCTCTATTGTTCGTCTTTTGGAAACTTTGAATTACTGTGATGTTGCTGAAATGAATCACTAGAGGGTTAAACACTTCCGGAAGTTAACGTATCTGGCCAGTTTGGGCATTAATGAATAACAAACGAGGTACAGTGTACCATGTTTCAGCAGCTGTCCTGAATGCTCTGTATAACTTCTCCCAAGGTTATTTTCACTTCATACAGGATAAAGCTTCACATTCATATTTTAGCAGGTATCATTAAGATAATCTAGAACAGTGCAGCGAAGGATGCAGGAATTCTTATCTCTCTTTCTTTGCAGCACACAGACTTGACTGGACACAGCCCTGAGCAACCTGATCTGATCAGACTTGCCTTGAGCAGGGGCTTTGACTAGATAGTTCCCGAGGTCCCTTCCAGCCTGGATTATTCCGCGATTCTGTGATCTGCAAAATGAACTGAGTTAGGAACTGTAATGAAATTGAAGATGATCCCTGCATTGGGAAAACAGCAAATGCAGGTGATACGAGTGCAATCATCTAAAGACTTTCCTCCTTTCCAATGAAGAAAAATATTTTTTGAGAGAGAAATGTATATAACATTCTCACTGACAAGTTCAAATGACCAAATACATTTGTAACAAGAGATTTAGATAATATCAGGAAGTCCTAAATTGAAGAATTGTAAAATGCAGGCAAAATTCAATCAAGATCACTATGCAAAAAGAAATTGTGTGTACTGTTTTCCAGAAACCAGGAGAGTGTAGTATATTTAATAGTCTTTTTTTTTAATCTGAGCAATCATACTAACTTCAGTAACACCATCTATGGATTAAACAATTACTGAGCATGAGTGAATAGTTTATAATCTGGTCTTCAAATAGCAATTTTCTACATGGAACAATATTTTTACTAAATGAAAATAAAGGAAATTTGAACCAAAAGAACTATGATATTAGGGTAAGAATCACTTTAAAGTTATGTTCTCAGGAAATATGTAAAATATTTTCAATGTGTAGTTGCATCTGACTGATGTTTTTCAGAGAGTTAACTTTTGAAAAATGTCTTCCAATTATTAAAGTTTTATGTGTTTATGTCAAAATATGTTTTTGCAGCAACTGAAAACAGAGACACTAACACTTGTCTTTTTTTTTTTTTGTATTTTAAAACAAAATATTATTTCATTTACGTGAATAATAGTCTCATTTAAAAATCTATTTAAAGCCAGTTATGAAAATAAACAAGGTGACACATTTCTTGCAAAATGTTCCAGGTGGTGACAAAAGTGTTAAAAACAGTCTCAATGCTGATTTTAGCCAAGCCATCGGTAAGGTATCCTATAATTGTATTTACCCTGCAAGTGTAGAGAAATTGAGAAAGCTTCTCCCAGAGCTATAACAGAGCCCAGAGTGCAGAGGGAGTGCAGGCAGGAGCAGCGTGTCTGCCTGGACAGGAGCCCAGTGCCCAGCTGAGTCATCCCTCTGACTTGTAGGTGCAGGCTCATTTCCATAGGTATGCAGATATATCTTTGTTTAACTAAATCTGATAATATTGCATGGCCCAGCTGTATGACACCATATCTGCTTGAGTTTCTGCTCTTTCTGGTACCACAGCATCACTGTGCTGTTTTGCCAGGTAGTTTTCACAAATTCGATTACCTCTCTTTTTCTGTTTATATGTCGGTATAACTTGTACACTCCTTGCATAATATTTATGATAAAACACCAAGTATATTCATAATAAAGTTTAGGCAAGTAAATGTTTAGTATTTGTAAGTTAGAATATGTTAAATATTTTGTAATTTTCACCTCTAATTTTGATATCTTCTGAAGAAAAATAAAACAATTGTAATAAGACCATGTCAGACTGTTTCTAAGAACATATAAGTGCACCAGTAATGTAATTCACCCAACATGGCACAGGTAGTTATTTATGCCTAAGCCAGTCACCCAAGCATTCCTGTGGAATCAATGGAGATAAATGGGCCCCTGAAGAGGGTGAATCACTTCATCTTAAGATAGGTGCCTATAATAAGTGAGATGAATCAGTCTTTGGATGTGCTTATTTCTTTCCCAATATCTCAGCTGATGTGCTTTCTTCCATTCGGATCTACATCCAAAGGTATTGAGAGATGTACAGAGACCCTTCTCAACAACAAATAAAGTATTATAAAATATGTCTATACAGTAGGCTCTGGAAACATTTCCCAGTCTGGATCCTGATCTGTGGCACCACTGTCTCCATGTTTAGATGAGCGCTAACACTACACCATCATTCTCTGGTTTCTGTGTAAAGGAAAAGGGACACAAAACCCAGATACAGTTCATTAAGACTTTCAGGAGCACTGAAAAGCCTGAATCTTCTGCAGAAAAGCTTTAGTAGATACCAGCTGAGAATACTGGCTGGAAAAGTTTACTGGTTACAATCACCAGACAAAGGAGTTTTCCTGAGTGAAGGATAGAGTTCCTGAGTGTAGCAAGAGTTCTACGCAGCTCTTGCTTTTTATGCTTTTTGCCTTATCATGCAGTCCTGGTTGTATTTGCTTATAAAATATAGGATGAGACTGACTATTGGACTAAGCCAGTATGGCTATTCTTATATTCAGTAAATCTATTACCTCAGAGATACAAAATAATTTAGGGAAGGAAGCCTATCATTCATGTAAATGTGGGGAAATACATCACCAAAAAGAACTTGATGTATACACATAGTTTTATCAAGTGTTCTAGAAAAGGCAAATAATAAGCATATCTCCACATCTAAAGCATTATATTTTGTCTAAGTGGCATGAGATGAGGATGTTCTGTCTGGAGACAATTAAAAAGAGCACTGAAGTAATTACATCCATCTTTTCTATCCACTTTTTTCCTGCTTTTCATTATATAATTTGTATATATAAATATAATCATCCTAGTGGCTGATGAAGAAAAAATAAATAAATAGGGATGTGCTCTGTGGTTTATACATAACTTGTCAAGCTGGAAGGTTGGAAACATATTTCTTCTTTCATTCAAAGGAAAGCAGCTGATACAGGATACATTTCTTTATTTTCATGTGGCAGAGTACTTCTCCGTAACTGTGGGTGGTGAGTTGCACTGTGGTGTAGATCTGCCTCATACAGGAAATAAATACGTGAGATAATTGTGCAAAGAAGGAAAAATTACTGGGGGAGGAAATGAAGAGAAAAAAGTTTCCCGAACATCTGTTTTTCGCATTACAAAGGATCAAATTCAATTATGTGCCAGACCCCTAAAATCATGATATGTTCATAAAAATTATGAAACTTTAAAAATATTCTTTTCATGATTTCTTAATCTCTGGTTCTTTTAAACTTCAAGGCTGGTCTCTGCTTATATTATTAGATACTTTTTTTCACTCTTAAGCTTGGAAACATATTTTCCAAAACTCAATTCTTAGATTTCAAAACAGATGGTTATAAAACCTGGTATTTTTAGAAATGTAGTAAACATCAAATGTGTTTATGAAACTTATAATGCATAGGTAGGATCTGACAGAACCAGAAACTCATCCATAAGCAGGATATTTGTGTTTATTCTCTACTGTTATTTTAGCAAATATGTACCCTGACAGACATGCTCATAGAACTGACAAGTAGAAGGGTCAAGAAAAATGTAAAATGTATAGATGTTTCCCTAGCAACAAAATATTAAACAAAAATGACACTTGGATGCTTAATTACATTTAACATTAAAAAAACTTTAACAAATTCCAGAAAAAAGTCAAAAGTAAATACTGAAAAAAGCTTGACATATAAACCTCAGTCTTAGATTTGAGTGCATCCAGTCTGGGAACACAGCAGTCCAGCTGTTTTGTTGTTGTTGTTATTGTTGTTGTTGTTTTCTCTAAGAAATGAAGTCACCAAACCTCAGAGACCTATATCTTAATATTTACTTTAAAGAATATTGCTGACACCTTTTTTCTGTGTGCTAAGCAGAAATATCCTGTTTGTCTCCCAGAACAAAGCACGAGAAGAAAGAACTTTAAAGTACTGCAGGAGAAGGAACACACCTTTTTATGGACAAATGTATTCCTTACCTACCATGTGGTTTATATAAATGGATTCTCTATATAAGACAGATTCAGGCTTCGCTATGAATCAGAGAAGAAGTTAGGGCTCACAGTTTCTCATTCCTGTTGCAGTAACACAGATATTGCAAACAACTAAAGATACCAGCTTGGACAGAGTTTTTAAAAACATGTAGAAAATGACTGAAAAAAAATCAAATGGACCCCATTTCTCTGATGGTGTTGAACCATTGTTCTGATTTAGTTCTCAGTGTTAGAGTGTTTTAAGGGTTGTTTCTTACGGCTTATGGTAAAACCCTCTCATTGTTATGATTCTTTAAGAAGCTTACCAGGTAAATGTCAGGTCTGCTGCAAATTTGAATTTTCTTAACTTCAGCTAAAACCATCCAGGCTGACACTTATCTGCTTTATTTACAGCATGGAAAGGGTTAATATGCTGCCTTTAAAGACAGTGTCTGTATTTTAAGTAAGAGAAAAATTAATCAGTGAAGCATAAAACATTGAAAAAATTTATTAAGTGTTTTATCCTTTAATTTTGCTGATGGAACAGTTTTCATATGTAATCCCCATGATGGTAACCAGTGCTATTAGAAAATCTAATTAGCTATTAAGGACTGCATTTGGAAATAAATTATTTACTCAAGTAGAAATATTTGTAAACACTTAATATGAATTATCAATTTCTTCCATGAAACCTTAGGATTTTGTGGGGTGATTATTAAAAAAAAAAAAAAATGGATTATGGGAGATGAAGCATAATGCATCAAAAGATACCTTAATGGAGAAATACCCATCTTTGTCTAGAAAATCACTAGTTTCGTTTATTATAAAGAATGAATCTTCTACAGTCAAAGCAGAGACAGATGAGCAAAGTGCATTCATGGAAAACATTGTTGCAGTCAATACTGCTGCTGCTGTTACTTATTTGTCTCCTGCTTCATACTTCAAGGCATGCATTTTCTTCATGATCTCCAGCTTCTATTGCAGGGAAAATGTGCCTAAACTTGGAATCTTTTATTTCTCAGACTAACAAAACCCACTTGCATGTAAACATATAGTTAATAAGTATGAAATCTGAAACAAAACAAAACAAAACTGTACAAAGCACCTCATTATTCGATCAAAATGTGAATTTCTAAATACCAGATAAGTATCCAAATATTCAGAAATGCTAAAATCTAAATAGGAAATGTACTCTAGTCATTTTCTAAAGGTCAATGCTGCATGCCTTGTAGCCACTGAGAGTTATTACACTTTATGTCTTAAACATATTTTCAAAGGTAAAAACAACAATAGTAATGATAACTACCCTCACAATAGATACATTTGAATGTTTTGTGTTTTTTTTTATTTGGGGGGGGGGGGGTTGGTTGGTTGGGGTTTTTTTTCCCTTCTCCTCTCTTCTCAGGAAAAAGATCTAACTGTGAACCCAAGCAATGGCAACACATCTAGGTTGATCCACAGCAGTGAAGTTTGAAATTTACTGTTAAATGTAAAGGAAAACAGATATCTCTTTCCAAGCCAAACAAAATCAGTAGAAATATACAATACACTAATTAAATAAAAGGTAAGCAAAAAAGAATATTTTAAAAGCATTATATATTTAATAATCTGCAAGTGTAATAAAATATTTACTAATTTTTTTTTATGTCAACATTCTTCCTTTTTCATTGTAACTTTGTCTGACCTTGGTGTGGTGAAAAAGTGGCCATGTTCTTTACAATGTATTTAGTCTGTGCTATGATTTCTCTACTTACTTGATCATATTTTCCAGCCTTCCTAAAAGAAAAAATAGGGGAATATCTAGCATTGTGTAAGGGATATGAAAGTTGTGAAATAAGAAACTGTAATCCTAATGAGACTGTGTGTTGGAAGTAGTATAATCTGAATGACATGACCTGAATTTCACTATCCAAACTAGTGCTTAAGCACGTCAATCCTCTGGTGCTAAGGCACATCTCTAAGTTAAAATTCTTCCTTTCTTTCTTTTCTGCTCTCAGGGAAAAGGCCCAACTGTTGTTATATGTCAATAACAAATAACAGCCCTAATGAATCTGGCCAATGCCCAGTGGGAATGGAGCCAAATTTCTGTCCCATTCACTCTTCCTACCTGCTTACTCCCTTTTCTCCTCTGCTAATTCCTGTAGAAGTTCTAGTGAAGATGTGCTGGTGATGGTGAAGAAGATGTGTTATTTCTGCAGGCATAACATAGTGCAAGTTGAGAGTTATGACTAGGTATAAATCTACTATGCAAATTGATTAGGAATAAAGTATGTATTTATATTTGACAGATCTGCTTGTGCATAGCTGTTTGCTTATTATTGATCTATTAATTCAAAGAAATGTTCCCCCCCTCCCCATTTGTGCCTCACAAGATCAAGACAGGTATGAAAAGGCAACATCAACTTGTTTGTATATTGTCAAAAGAGCTGTTAATTTCTAATTACATAGTCACATGCTTTCCTGTACTACCATAACTCACTGAAATTACCAAGATGCCACAAAGCTACAATCTGGTCTGCATGAAATTGTTCTTGTTGTTGAGGATGTACAAGTCTGAAAGAAATTTAGATAGGCAGCCTGTCATTTAGAGATGTAACCCACTGGATTTCACCTGGAGAAACAAAGTGAACAATAGGGACTCTACAATGACAGTTTTAAAGCTAAATATTTGCATTACTTAACTGCTTCATCCATTGAACTATTTTGTTTCTAATTAGTTGTTTTCCTGTTACACTTCAACATTGTAATAAGTAAATCAGATAAGTTAAAAGGTCTGAATAACTTTAGAAAAATCTCCTCCTCCTTTCATTTTTTTTTCCATAGAAATTGCACTCCTTTCCAACCACTGTGCTCTGTAAAGCAAGAGTAAAATACTTTAAATTCAAAGAATAGTAACAGTAGCATTTAAACAAGCAAAGAAACCATAGCAATTTCATTGCAATAAAGGGAAAGTGCCAGAAATATTCTGGGTTTCATTTTGGATTTCCCTGTTTACTCCATGTTTTACATAGAAAATGCTCAAAAATAATGTAGATTGTCACAAGTCTGAAATCCTATAGATAAGATAAAATTTGAATGACTATTGACAAACTCCAGAATTAGGTAAGTAGCTGGGAACAGTTTCTGGAGGGTAATTGCTTGACCCTCTACCTGCTTTATTGTCCTTGATTTTAAATAGAACAAAATATAATAAAATAGTCTGACTATCCATTAAAATTAGTAATGTTATGCTGTTATAGACCATCTGCTCAACAGATTATTTCTTCCATGCACCTAGTTCAGTGGCGTATGATAATCTGTTATCTGCTACAACTTGCACTTTCATAATTAAAACTCTGCTTTCAAAAATCCACAAAAAATGCAACACAGGCAAATAAGAGATTGAGGTTTCTGACAAAGGTGCATAAATGGTAAGAGAGTCTAGTATGTGAAAAAGCTATGATATGGAATATTGTGTACTTTATGTTATAAATTAAAAAAGAAATAGCCTGAATTTATGATGGAATGTTAGGTAGATTGTTTATGATTTGTAAAATGAATGTTTTTGTTAATTTAAATATTATTTAAGATTATTTTCAATTTCTCTGATACATGTTTGAATCAATCCTACTAACCTACCAAATATTTTCAGAAAGCTGGATATTATGAAGCATCTGAGCCTCTGGATGTTTTTATAAACTCATGTGGGAAAACCTACTATATTTTGTTCATCAGTGACACATGGAACAAATTAAAATGAAACATTTTTATGCTGTTTTACCTAGTGTAAATTGAAAAGCTAGATCATATCTCAATGAAAATGTTTTTGCTCTCCTAGAACTGTCAGACCTATTCACTGTGTGTGGGTTTCTCCAGCTATAATACCTCTTTAAACTTTTGAACGGCTATGACTGCGAAAGAGATTTCATAAAATATAACAATCATGAAAGCTGACGAAACTGGGAATGGTAACGGGCAAATTGGGAGTCCCTAACTGTTGTGTCACTTTACAACAATACAATCATAAAATAATAGTATGTTGGGGTATTACATTTCATCTGGAAGTTACAGTAGGCCTGTTGTGCACACAGCGAGAAAAAGAGAGCAACAGCTAGACGGAAAGAAAGAAAGAAAACATCACCGCTTAGCTCCTCTCTACCATGGGCAAAGCACCTAGGAAGAATGCATGTTTATAAACCAAAAATCTTTCTGAACCTTTTGTACAGCATTTAATCAGACGAACTGCTCCTTTGACAAGTCTGCCAATGACCAGGGAAAAAGACTTCATCTAACCCACAGGTCTCAGCGTAGAGATCTCCCTTGGACAGAGTTTTTGGAATGATATTTTTGCCAAACATGGTCTGTATTTAACCTTTTCAAATGTCTATATATGGTCTGTAAGCATTTTTGCAACTACTGTGTTGCAAAATCAATCTAGCAGTCTAATCCAGAACAGGTGTCCTATGAATGTCTTTGCAAGATTAACATAGAGAGCATAGCCTTATGGTCTATTTTAGTAACTATGATTAGCATTAAGAAGCAAATCCCCCTCCATATTCGTGGTGTGAAAGGATCTCATTTCAGCACGTGTGCCGTTCCCCCACACAAGAAAGAGGATGGGATGTGGGGTCGGGCTGAAGTGGCAAGGCTAAGCTGGAGATGGAAGGATCAATGTGCTTCAGTGCAGGAGTAGGAGGAGGCAGCAGTCAGCAGAAAAATGTCTTCAACTTCATAAATTCTCCATTCAACATACCTCAGTAAAGCTTCATGTGGAACACAGAGGCCAATATCCAGTAATCAAGAAATGTCATAGGCATTGCATAGACTCTAAATGAGCAGTTTTCATTTCCTGGCCTTGACAGATGCTTTTTTTTCCCCTAAAAATTAATACTAAAATTGTCTAAACCAGTCTTATAATGAAAAACAAATAAAATATCACCAAATGAAGAATATTTTAAAAGTCTTTTTATCTGTGTAAACATAGACAAGGACTTAAAACATTTTTCTTGATTTAAAAATCTTTCAGGTTTTAATCAGAGAGAAAGTAGTTTTCAAATATCTGAAATTATTAAGAAGATTTAAAAAATAACAGTTATAGTAAGTGTTACTAATGCTATTAAAATGATTGATTACAGTATTCTGGATTTTCAAGCATGTTTTTGTTACGAATATTTTGATTTGTATAAAAAGCTATTTTCCTCCAAAAGGTTTTCTTGATAAACTTACTCTATAGTTTCAGGCAACGTATACCATTTTTGCTCACGTGTTCCCTGGAGATGTAACCTAAATATTTAATACAATTAAACTTCATTTAGCAGAAGACAGACATTTCCCAAATGCTCACTTCTGACTGTGGCCACAATCTGTTCTCATGGGAACTAAATACTGCCATAAACCCCACGGCCTTCCCTCCAGTGCCAGCTGCAGCTCTTCAGCTTTCCCTTTTCCAACATAAATGCGTGATAACATATAAATGTGTGTCCGTTAAACAATAGTGTCCCTTATATATCATTTTAAATGAAAAACCTATAGTAATGGAGTTGTCTTTTCTAAGGCATGTCACATTAAATCCCAACGTTTTCAGAGAATGTTACATATCCCTGAACACTCACTGTTAGATTCAGAACTCTAGTTTAGCTTCAAAATATAAAACCTTTTGTAGTCAGACATCTTTCTCAGTGCTTGGTACAGTTATAAGGACATCTAAGAACATATGTTAATTCTACCAAGCTCAGTTTTACCTTCCATATCATAAGTTGGTTGAAGTCTAGTATATTCACCTCTTGCAAATGGCAAAGTATGACTAAGTGAAGCCTCTGAACTAACTGGAAAGCCTTTTAAAGTTTTGTTGTGATGGCCTTACCTACAAGCAAGATGGAAAATGATAAAGACATGGCCCAGGGTACCGGACTTCACACAAAATGTATCCATCGGTGCTGAAGAGATGGTCTTTTTGCGACAACCACTAATGAAAAAAAAAGAGAAAACAAAGGAAAGGTGATTACTGAGATAAACGAAGAACATTTCTTTCCAATGCTGCCTCATTACTCAAGTATTAGAAAACCTTATCAGCTGCATCTTGGGTGGCAAGGGGTAGTTAGAGACAGAACCTTCTGTAAGGTGTGAAATGTGTTAATTTTTATTTCTTCTGAGTATATATATCAACAGATCATTTGATTGCTAGGACTGATACATTACCCTTCTGAAACAGGTAAAGAAAAATTAATTCAATTTTACCCCAAATCAGCTATCATAGTACACTTCAATTCTTTAAAAGCAGATGTTGAATTATTAAAGTTTTATTCTAACACATAAAAATATCACTCTTCTGGTTTTCGCCAACTCTTGTTGCACAATGCAAACATGAAATAGATAAAAAGGTGTTGTCAGAAGATTAACATAATGTCATAATGTCATTAACATAATTGTCATTATGTCGTTAAGAGATAATATTATCTTAAACTGCATTCAGAAATAATTTCTGATTAATTCAAATGTGGTCAGTCAGATCGGATCCTACAGTACCGTACCATTTCCAACTACTTATTACAGAAATAAACTACATTCCAACAACAAATGTAGTTCGGCCAAATCTTCATTTAGGGTCAGAAGGACCCTAACAGGGCCTGACAGCAGAACAGTTGTAACAATTATTATTAAGAGACTGGTTCTCTTAAAATAACTTCAGGTCTAACTTTACAGTAGTGTTCCATGCCATTTACCCTTGTAAGTTTGTGTTGCTTCACAGTGGAGTTCTGAGTCCTATTTGCAATAGCTTATAAGCTCCTGGAATTTAAAGTTCTGTTTCAGTCATGGGTTATGTCACTCGTGATTAAGAATATAGGAACAGAAGAACAGTTAATGGTGGCCATAAGCAAAAGCCACGAGAACTTTAAGGCCAGGGCAAGCAGATATGATACTTCTCATTTATACTATTCCAGCCTTTTGTTTGAGTAATGAGACTTCGAAAGCCAGGTGTATATATTATTTTCCATATTTAGTAACTCTTAGTGGATTTCTTTCAGATGACAATATCTCCCTGAATCCAGTGAAGTCCACAGCATCTTTTGACAAGGAGTTTCTCCATGCTATAGTAGCATGGAGAACTTCCTTTTGGGGCTTGTTTTGAACCTGGGTCCTAGATCTTTAATTGATGCTCCCTCATTCTTGTGATGCACACACAATAAATGAACAATAAATCTCTCAAACTCTCCATGGCCCATGCATTTGTGAATCTCTATTACAATATTTCTTATCTGTCTCTTCTGCAGAATGAGAAGCTCAATTAATTGTTCCTCTTATGGAAGTTGTTCCATACTTTTGATATTCCTTGGTGCCCTTCACTGAATTCTTTGCAGAGGTATTTGTTTTGACATGAAGTCATGAAAGCTACATATAGTACTCATGATATAGAGGGACCATGGATTTATACAGAAGAATATTCCTAGTGATCTTTCATGTTCTCTCTTCCATTACAGTCCCTCACCTTTGATTTGCCTTTTTGACCACTACTGAGTGCTAAGCTGATGCTTTCATTGAACGTTGCCTAAGGTCTTGGGGCAGATGTTAATCATCTGCTCACCATTTTGCATGTGAAATTATTACTTTTCCTTCCCACCTGTGGGAAAACGCATCACAACACTTATCAGCAGGCAATTTCATTTGACATTTTACTTCCCAGTCACTCAGTTTGTAAAGCATTTTTGCAATTCTGCACGTGATACTATCTTGAAAAACTTCCTGTCATCAACAAATTTTGTCAGCTTACTTCTCACTTTTTCCCCACCTTTTTCAGGTCATTTACAAGCATATTCAACAAACACCAGAGGTAAAGGAACAGCACAGAAAGTATCTAACTGTCACATATTCAGAGTTATCACAGATATTCCGGTAGTCACAGTCACTGGAAATCATGGCTCTACTTGCCAAACTTTCTGGCTCTTTCACGTTCATTCTGCCAGTAAGAAGGAAACACCTTTAAAAAAAAAAAAAAAAGTGACAGAACAAAATAGAATATGACATGCTTGCTTTATTTCTTAATAATCTAGCACTGGCTACAACATGTTCTTAAACCATGGATCAGACAGTGAATGGCTGAATAAGGTTTAAAATGCATTTGAAGTTCAGAGGCAGCTGACGTGGTACTCAGCATAGTTGGCTACCATGGAAACTGCATGATTTATCATTTACCTATGATGCCAAAATATTTTTAAAACCACTGTGGGGGGCAGGGGAGCAACCAAATAAAACCCAAACTTTATAGAAGCTTATTACACAGTTTATTTATAGACAGTGTAGATATGGTCAAGCATTATTTTGTCGTGATTATTTTGATAAACTATGATTTAAAATTGTATTTGGGAATGGTCATTTGAGGTCATTTTCTTATAGCAGAATATCAATTTTACCCTGTCTTGAAATCTTTCATGAAAAGATTTAGCAGCCAGCTAAGGTGCTGTACTGAAACTGGATGTATTTAAGCCTTCATATTTTAATTATTCTGAGGATCTTTTTTCATGTATTTATTTACAGTTTATGTGTAGCAGCCATGTATCTTCAAAACAGAATATAGAAAGCAAAGTAGAGAAAACAGAAATCGTGATCACAAATGAACCAGATTCATTATTGAGGGACAGAAAACCTCCTTCAAACCAATTCTCATTTTCCCTATCATATATGATTGAGATGTTTTGATAAACCCTTACATACTCTGATAATGCTCTCTCCCCATTTTCATGTTGGAAATTGGTCTGTGGTATGCCAGGTGGATCACAGCAGTTTGAGAATGTGCACTGTAAGAACTACCTTCTAGCCAGGATGTGGAATCCATAAGGGAAAATGGAAGGTGCAGGGAATTCACAACTGCAACGTCTAGTGTAAACTCCATCAGGGGCTGTTAAACACAATGAATCAATCCATGCACATCAGCCCACGGAGGATTCTCCGGTTCATGCCCTCAATAAGCTGTCAGCTCAGACACACCAGCCCATGTGCCTTCCTTACCCTCTCTTCTGGCTGTTCTGCATTAGGGCAAGACAACAGAATGATAAAATGGAGCAAACTGAGCATGAATGTGTTCTCAGGCATGTTTTTGCAATGGAGATAAACCAGAAAGGTGTTTTAAAGCCTGCTGAAGTGATGTGCAGTGTTTGACTGGAGACTAATAAGGCAGTGGCCTCAAAAGAGATCTGTGGGTCAGCAGTGACAGACTGGTTTTTTCAGGTAGATCAGGGTTGTCACCCCATCAGATGTTTTGGGGGTGATAGATACTTCCAATTAAGCTTGTCATCAGGTTCTGTGCAAGTCTTTTACAAGAATGTGCTTGAGGGTTCTCCTGCTACCCAGGGGAGCTGGCTCCCTCAGAGACTGACTCCACAGTTTCTGGTAAGTAGCAACACTGCTATTACGTGTTTCACCAGTGGGTTAGGATCTTTGTCAATGAGGGTGGTGCTACTAGTTATTCCGGAAATACTGAAAAGCAAAAAAACCTTCACAGATTTGTTGAGAGATGCAAAAGCAGCTCTAGAATTGCTGGTACAGAAACATGTTCCACCTTGATGGACATTTGAAAAAAGCTTTAGTGAACCAGAGGATGAAGTCATGATCCCCTTTTTGTGCAGAGCTACCTGGAGTGAAGTGAAGTTTTCTCCAGTGAACAGCACAGCTCCCTGGGCACTGTGGATGCTGAGGAGTCTGTAGACTAAAGCAGGTCCATTAAAAAGACATCCCGTACTTGCTTCTTTTCAATGTCTTCAATAGCCTTCAGCCTGGGGCACTTCTGCCACATTCCCTGTTTTTTCTAAGACCTGTGTTCTAGGAGCAATAGTGAGCAGAGCAGATTCCAGACAGATTTCAGCCCCCAGCTGCAGGTAGATGGAAGAAATGGGGAGCAACTCAGGAGCTGGGCCAGGACTTCTCATTCTTTCCAACAGCCACTGAGGCAAATTATGTTTCAATGGAGAGAATGGGTGGAAAGAACACCAGATTATCTTCAAGTCCTCCCCAGTTAGGGCCCTCACAAGATAAGCAATAGCAGAAGCAATGCCTGCTCCAGAGCTAAACTCTGGCCGATCTTACCAACTAGATTTTCTTGAGGATGAAGCAATGGGCTCCACAGTAACATCTTCAGAAGTTTTGGAGAAGGTCCCACCCCCTAGCACAGATGATAGGAAGGTTCTAGGATTGTAGTTATTTCCTAGTTCTAATGCTACAGTTTGACCCTCTTTAAAGATTCAGGAAAAGGCTTATGGGGAAAAAAGCCAGGGAAACATAAGCAGAAAAAAGCTGTCTTTCTCTGTCAGTGTCCTTCTCCTCCATTCTATGGATTTTGCCTCAGTCTCCACTCTGGAGCTGCTTTGGTGGATCTGCTTCTCAGCTGGGGACCTTATCCTTATACCTGAGAGAGCTTGTTCTGTGACACATCAAAGAAAAGTTATTTTGATGTAACTCTATCAATTACAAAGTGGTCTTCTTCACTTCTTGGTTTGGAAGCAGTAGTTCTCCTTCATTGAGCAAGGAGTAGTCCCTCCAAGCATTCCCTCAAGTTTAGTTGAAGGAACTATCAAGCCTTTCAAGTGCAATAATGCATTCAGCATTTGGACCACTGGTGGCAATGAAAAAGAAGCCTCTTCTCCTCCTCCTCCTCCTCCCAAGTTCCACCCAGCCACATTTTGTGGCCAGCATTTGGGCAATGGCTTTTGTCAGTGGTGGTTGCACATGGCAGGTTTTAAATACCAGTGGGATAAAGCAGAAGGAAAAACCTACCTCTTAAATATGGACAAAGGAAGGAGGAGGTCAGAACTGATGAGGAAGAGCAAGACTGAGGTTAGCAAGATCCAAGAAGTGCAAGGGGAGTCAGTCACCCTGGAGGGGGATAATTAAAATTTCCTTCTCCTTTCCCTGAAAATCCCTCCTCAAAGGAAGGACTTTGAAAATGTGAAAAATGTAAAGAAAGCAGAAGACATCTTTTTACATGCTGACTGAGCCATGCTGCACAAAACAGCGTGAGGCTGCAGCTGAGGTTTACAGAGACTTTGGATCCTGCAACATCTGTGTAATGGTGTAGGTGTCAGCAGAAGAAGCAGGGTGATGGCAATGGCACCTGCAGTTGTGATGTGGTACTGGATGCTACTGTGGAGTTCTAGGCCTTTTCAATGCAGAGAGATAATAGCCGGGGCTGGGGGGCTGCGGGGGGGGGGGGGGGCGGCAGCGCGGGAAGGAAATCTTATCTGATGCTTTCTTATTTGGGGAATGAAGAACAATAGAGTGAAGGTCGGGATGTTACAAGGAGCAAGTGTTTAGTTATTACAATCTATCAAGGATGTATAAATGTGTGGCAGAAAGAGAGTGTGACTGCTTAATTAAATGCCTTAATTTATTTGACTTCTAAAAAGTCTTTGATAAGGTCATGCCAGAAGCTACAGTGAGCTGCAGAAGATCTTTAGCTCTCCAGAACTGTACACTGGTCTGTCTGTTTTCAATATGAGGGATTTAGAAGATATTATTGTTGTATATTTCAGATTTTTAGATGACGACAGGATTTGATAAACTAGTGTGGTATCTTACCAGTATCCCTCCTGGTGGTGAGGAGTTAAAATACAGAGCAAGACTCTTCTCAGTGGTGCCCAGTGGCAGGACAAGAGGCAATGGGCATGAATTGAAACATTCATTTAAATAAAACCAAAATCATTTAAGCATGGGAAAAAGGCTTTATTCCTGTGAGGGTGGTTGAACACTGGAACAGCTTGCCCATCTATTGCAGTTTGGGACCAAAAGACAGTGTGGAGACTAATGCTGATATGCTACCAGCGTTGCCAACTAGGCCTAACTTATGCTAAATGCTGCACCAGAGGAGTTGTGGCATCTCAGTCTTTGGTGATACTCAAAACCTAACTGGACAGAGTCTTGAGCAAACTGTGCTAGCTGACCCTGCTCTGAGCAGGAGTTAGATTAGGTGATCTCCAGACATCCCTTCCTACCTCACTGATGCTGTGATTCTGGGAAAGTTTTCACAATATTGGAGAAAAATATTATTAACGTGTAAAGAAATCTCATTTTCTGTCTTAAGAGGAATGTAGATTCACTTAAGATTTGCTGATATATATAAATATGATTTGCTGATTGTAAATATGGTCATCTGACAGCCTTGTCTGCTATCTTCTCTAATGGTCATTCAGATTGTACAGGCACATGCAGAAACAATACTGTGATCATTGTGCCTGCAGGACGAATATAAAAATGAGATGTGTATCTCAAGCTTATGAATGAGAGAACATGTTTGGCTCAGAACACATTGATTTTTGGTGTATTGATATAAATCTTGGGTGATCAATAGTACAGCTGGTTGCAGGAAATGACTGACTGATCTCCAGACCTAAAATAATTTCAGTCTAATGAGGACAACCTATAACCACAGTGTCTGGGCATCACTGTGAACTTTATCAAAGAGAAATTACCAAGATGAGTGAGGAAATCAAAATGACCATAACAGGGGGAGAGGGGGAAGAAAAGGCAGAGTTCCCTCTACACAGCAGAAAATCATACTGAGGACCAGAGCAGAGTATAGCATAATTGTACATGTCTACATTGCCTGCTGAGGACAAGCCTGGGGTAAGTCCAGGTCCTGGTGTGCCCAGGGTATGTCCTCAGGAGCACATGTAATAGTAATCACAAGCACTGGTCTTCTGCCAAGTTATCACTGCCTGGTTGCTCACAAGCAGTCTTCAGTCTGTCCGAGAGACAAAAGTCACACGGCAGTCAGGCAGGAGGGGACTCGAGAGGGTATGATGGAGTGTTTCATGCTTTTCATTGCTCCAAACCAATTTTCCAGGATGACAGAGGAAGGCTGTTAATGGAATGGTATGCCTGTTACTGGTGTCTATATTTTAAAATGCTTAAGACAAATTGAAAAGGGTAGACAAAGACATCCAAGATTGATTTGGAAAGTGAAAAAAAAAAGCATTATAATGTGAGATTAATGAAGTTCAGTACATTTTGTTTGATCAAACAGATGTTCTGGAGATGAAGCATAGCTTCCCTGACTTTTTTTCACAGTTGGTGGCTCCTAAATCTACTAAAGAAAGGTGTAGTAATAACAAGGAACTTGAAAATGCAGCTCAAAAAAGTGAGAAGAGAAACAATTCTAATGTGACTGTAATAAGCATATAGCAGTAGAACCAGCAGAATAATTGACCTGAAAACATGATGAATTCCATGTCACTAGGACATCTAACTATACTGCTAGTCCAAGTAAGCAATGTAGGTTCTGTCTTTAGCATATGGGGGAGACATATTAATTTCACGAGTGTAATTTATGTCATTATAATATATACGTATGAGAAAATGGGGAGGAGAAGAGACTCCTAGGTTAAAACTCAACCTTGAATTTAGATTGCTAAAGCTGGGAGAGATAAATTGGCCCTTGTCAACTTGAAAGTTATATATTCAGCATGGTATCAAGGGACTCAGTAATTTCTAGATAAGTTCTATGACCTGTATTAAACAGCAAGTTGCACTTGATCATCATTATAATGAATATATGGTCTGCTAAAATCTTAAAAAAACCTCTGTGTGTGTTCCAGAGGCCTGCCCCAACAGTAGATGTTTGAAGCTAATGATCAATTTTTGAATGAGCTAATTTTTGAAAGACAAGGCAAAGTCTTAAGCTGATTTCTTTTTCATTCAAATTTTTATTCAGTTTTCATTGAATTGTTATTTATCTAGATGTCATTCAGCTATGTCATTCTTATATTTTACCTATAAATACAAGTATTCTTCCAGAAATAAATTCATGAGGTAATAAATCTGAATAGTTAAATCTAATTCTTGCTGTCTGCCTGTTTTAGAAGCAGAAAACTTGGTCCTCCTTTGTCACAAGCATGCCAGTATATTCCTTCAAGTTGAAACAGCAGTACTGACAATAATTTTTTTTATTGACCCACTGTCATAAAAATACAGCATAGTTCTGTTGAAGTTTTCTTGCATGTGATGCACTGTCTGAAAGGGCTTCTTACTTGCCAGTTGAGGAAGTGTTATCACTGTCAATGAGTTAAAAGTGATGGAAGGAAACTTCTGTGTTCATTATATAAAGCAAGAAAGATTGATAGCTGGGATTTCATCAGTAATCTTATGGGTGGATGAATGCAAAAGCATTTACAAGATTGGAAGATGATAGCTTTTGACAAATCACAACCTTAATTATCTCAGTAAATAAATTTGTGACACTAATTATTATTATTATTATTATTATTATTATTATTTATTGGAAAGAACCCAACCCAAGACATTGAGCTCAAATGAAATAATATATACAAAATTAGAATCTTCAGAATACCTTTTGGTAATTTTACCCATGGTCCTGAGCTGTAGACAGGCAGCTGTAGAGGCCAGACATGTTTATGGCACCTTCCTTTGGGTGGTCTATAGGGACCTGGGACATCTGTTAAGGCTCTGTCCTCATCCTGTTCCCTATAATAGGAAGTACAAGAAATCTTGTCAAGAGACAAGAGTTCTTGACAGTCCTAAGGGGAAGGGCACCCCAGGAAAACCAAAAATATTATGCTTCCTTCACATTGCTCTAGCCTTTTTAACCCACCACAAAGGAATTCCAACTACTCCAGACAGTAAGTCAGCTTCATCTGAGGCCCAGCTTAAATGCCTCTATCCAAGGCACATAGCATGGGGATAAACAAGAGGAGTTAGAGGTGTGCACAGGCCTGCAGGGCTACAATCTTACTGGCATCACGGGGATGTGGTGGGATGGCTCCTATGACTGGAGTGTTGGAATGGAAGGATACAAGCTCTTTAGGAAGGACAGGCAGGGGAGACGAGGAGGGGCTGTCACCCTCTGTGTCAGTGACCAGCTGGAGTGCATGGAGCTCTGCCTGGGGGTGGGTGAGGAGCTGACTGAGAGCCTATGGGTCAGGATTAAAGGGGGAGCAGGGACAGGTGACGTTATAGTGGGGGTCTGCTACAGGCCACCCGACCAGGAAGAGCGAGCAGATGAGGCCCTCTGTAGACAGATAGGAGCAGCCTCATGTTCACAAGCCCTGGTCCTCAGGGGGGACTTCAAGCACCCCAGTATCTGCTGGAGGGACAACACAGCAGGGCATAAGCAATCCAGGAGGTTCCTGGAATGCACTGATGACAGCTTCCTTCTCCAAGTGATAGAGAAGCCAACAAGGAGAGGTGCTATGCTGCACCTTGTTCTTACCAAGAAGGAGGGGCTGGTTGGGGAATGTGAAGCTCAGGGGCAGCCTTGGCTGCAGTGACCATGAAATGGTGGAGTTCAAGACCCTTAGGGCAGCGAGGAGGGCACACAGCAAGCTCTCCACCCTGGACTTCAGGAGAGCAGACTTTGGCCTCTTCAGGGATCTGCTTGGCAGAATACCATGGGATACAGCCCTGGAGGGAAGAGGGGCCCAAGAGAACTGGTTAATATTCAAGGATCACCTCCTCCAAGCTCAGGGGCGATGCATCCCAACAAAGAGAGAGTCAGGCAGAAATACTAGGAGGCCTGCAGGGATGAACAAGGAGCTCCTGGAGAAACTCAAACACAGAAAGGAAGCCTATAGAGGATGGAAGCAAGGACAAGTAGCCTGGGAGGAATACAGAGAAATTGTCCAAGCAGCCAGGGATCAAGTTAGGAAAGCTAAAGCCCTGATAGAATTAAATCTGACCAGGGAAGTCAAGGGCAACAAGAAAAGCTTCTATATGTACATCAGTGATAAAAGGAAGACTAGGGAAAATGTGGTCCCTCTCTGGAAGGAAACGGGAGACCTGGTTACCCGGGACATGGAGAAGGCTGAGGTAATCAATGACTTTTTTGCCTCAGGCAAGCGCTCCAGCCACACGGCCCAAGTCATAGAAGGCAAAGGCAGGGACTGGGAGAATGAAGAAGCACCCACTGTAGGAGAAGATCAAGTTTGAGACCATCTAAAGAACCTGAAGATGCACAAGTCCATGGGACCTGATGAGATGTATCCACAGGTCCAGGGGGAACGGGCAGATGAAGTGGCTAAGCAAGTATTCGTTCTATTTGAGAAGTTGTGGCAGTCCAGGGAAGTTCCCACTGACTGTAAAAGGGGAAACGTAACCCCAATTTTTAAAAAGGGAAAAAAGGAAGACCCCGGGAACTACAGGCCAGTCAACCTCACCTCTGTGCTCAGCCAGATCATGTAGCAGATCCTCCTGGAAACTATGCCAAGTTACATGGAAGCTAAGGAGGTGATTGGTGACAGCCAATATGGCTTCACTAAGGGGAAGTTGTGCCTGACAAATTTGGCATCCTTTTACAATAGGGTTACAGCATTGGTGGGTAAGGGAAGAGCAACTGACATCTTCTACCTAGACTTGGGCAAAGCATTTGACACTGTCCTGTATGACATCCTTGTCTCTATAATTGGAGAGCCATGGATTTGATGTAAGGACCACTAGGTGGATAAGGAATTGGCTGGATGGTTACACTGAAAGAGTTGCAGTCAACGGCTCAATGTCCAAGTGGAGACTGGTGATGAGTGCTGTTCCTCAGGGGCCAGTATTGGCACCGGTGCTGTTTAAATCTTTGTCGGTGACATGGACACTGGGACTGAGTGCACCCTCAGCCAGCTTGCTGATGACACCAAGCTGTGTGGTGCTTTCAACACATTAGAAGGAAGGGATGCCACCCAGAGGGACCTTGGCAGACTTGAGGAGTGGGCCCGTGCAAACCTCATGAAGTACAAGAAGGCCAAGTGCAAGGTCCAGCACCTGGGTTGGGGCAATACCAAGCACAAAGACAGGCTATGCGATGGGTGAATTGAGAGCAGCCCTGCAGAGAAGGACTTGGGGGTGTTGGTTGACGAGAAGCTCAACATGACTTGGCAATGTGCGCTCACAGCCCAGAAAGCCAACCATATCCTGGGCTGCATCAAAAGAAGCGTGGCCAGCAGGTCGAGGGAGGTGATTCTCCCCCTCTGCTCCGCTCTCATGGGACCCCACTTGCAGTACTGCATTCAGCTCTGGAGCCCCCAACATAAGAAGGACATGGACCTGTTGGAGCAAGTCCAGAGGAGGGCCATGAAGATGATCAGAGGGCTGGAGCACCTCTCCTATGAGGACAGGCTGAGAGAGTTGGGGTTGTTCAGCCTGGAGAAGAGAAGGCTCTGGGGAGACCTTCCAGTACCTAAAGGGGGCCTACAGGAAAGATGAGGAGGGACTCTTTAACAGGGAGTGTAGTGATAGGATGAGGGGTGATGGTTTTAAACTGAAAGAGAGTAGATTTAAATTAGACGTAAGGAAGTACTTCCCTGTGAAGGTGGTGAGGCACTGGAACAGGTTGCCCAGAGAGGCTGTGGATGCCCCATCCCTGGCAGTGTCCAAGGCCAGGTTGGATGGGGCTTTGAGCAACCTGGTCTAGTGGAAGGTGTCCCTGCCCATGGCAGGGGGGTTGGAACTAGATGATCTTTAAGGTCCCTTCCAACCCAAACCATTCTATGGTTCTATGATTCTATAAGCATGCTAGAGGGTCAGGATCCTAATCAGGAGCTCCTGCTTACAGGTAGTCCTTTATGTCCCAGGGCAAGAAAATTCACAAGTCTTGTATCTCCTAGCATGTGGCAGGACCTCTAAAATGAAGAAGTGAATTTTAAATGCTTTTCAAGCATACAGAATAATACCAAACAGAAGAAAAATCTTAGGTAACATTTAGGCAGCCAGTATCTTTAAACATCCCTCTAACATTGGGCTCTGCCTTAGCTCCCCATTCCCTCTACTCTGTGACACAGATCATGGGACTATCAGCTTGAGATGTGCTGCATCAAACAGTTTACCGCTTGACCTTCAACTCCTTCTTCCACTTTAATATATACATTTTGCTTTCCCAACCTAAAAAAAAATCAATTCTACCACTAAAAAATGCTTTAAGTCAGAATTCCCCACAGTGCCTCAAATGAAATTATTTTTTTCCTCTACCCTCTCATTAAAACCAGCATAAAGCCAAAGCTTCTGTTTAATTATATATATATATGAAACTTTGCCTACAGCTCCACCTCCAGCTTTACTATCCCACCCTGGAAAGTAAAACAGAATTAAAACACATTTTTGGGCAATAAAACTAAGCATAGCCATCAAGGAAAAAGAAAATGGTTATACAACCTCTGAAACAGTCTGAATGCCTAGCATAACCTCCACTTAAAAAGTCTGTTATTATGTCCTACTAAAATATGACAAATAGCCTGTGATAATAAGTAATGGACATGCTATCATTAAATTAAACTGTACAAATAAAAAGGGCTACTTTATTCAAATAATGGAAAGCCAGAGCACAGAATATGAATTTCAGCCTGAGTATGGTACAATGTTGAAAATAAGATCCCCATCAGTAAATGCAGACCTGACCTAAATTATCTTTAATATAATGCTCTGGAGAATCATTTCAATTAGGTCCTAATAATGAAAAGACATTTTCTTTATATTAATGACATTTTTTATTTTTTTTTGCTTTTGCATTCAAAAATTCAGAGAACAGTGGTTCAAACCTCTGTATTCTTTCTGAAGGCAGACACCTGGCCTTAATATGGGGTAAAGATAGAAGAACACTGAAGAATGTAGTTGTGCAAAGTATAAGGAGGAACACAGAGGACAGTGTGTAGGTATTTCAGTATTTTGGTTCTTCCCCCATCAGTCTGTGACCCACTTTCCTCTGCAAAATGACTTTATTTTCTCAGACTGAAGGCTCTAAAATGGAAAATGCTGTTTAATACACCTGACATTTTCTGGTACGGTCATTTTTTTTTTTTTAAGAGTATACTTATATTTCTATTAAATAAAGCTTGTATTTTAATGTATTATATTCACATTAATCAACAGGGACTATCACAGAAGCTGTGTCAAAGTGTCATGGCGAAACACAATGGTGTTCTACAACAAAAGATTTTGTTGCAAACAGCTACATAAGGCAATAAGGAAAAATTCTGGGTCTTTTCTATGAGTTTCCATAAGTCTTGCATTATTATAAGTTTCACGGCTGAAAATTCTGTTTCAACTTGGTTAAAGCTTTGGGTCTTTTCTACTTCTACAGCCTTCAAGAGACACTTTATTATATAGGGCTTGTTTAATATACACAATCTATGTAGGCAGAGCTAAGGCTAGGGTTTCACTTAGTGACATCTACATTAAAAATATTAATTGCAAATAGTTTTCAAAATGCTTTCAAACAAACGACGCATTTTAAAAATTTTGGGTTTGGACTGGGAAAAATAGTACTATATTTTGGATTACAATCCAGATGTAGCAAAAGCTGTGTTATATTTACCTATCCTAAAATATTAGACTGCTTTTTAACTAGGACATATTTATTTAATTAATTTAGATTAAAAGCCACCCCTTTCCTTTGGAGGGTAAAGAAAGCTTGCTTTTTTGATAGTGCTTAATTAAAGATAAAACAACTGCATAGAGTGAATGTATTATAATGACTAAGACTACTTTATGCTTTGCAGATTCTGCTGCATTAAGCATTTTTGTGGAACTTCCACAGATTTTAAGAACAAATGATGCATGAAACCAGAGCAAATTGGGCCCTGAGTGTGTGGGTGGGTGAAATAGAGGATTTAAAGGGATTAACACTTATTGGAGTACCTCAAATAAAAGATTTTGACTGTGTAATAATGCAAATCAAGAAGAAAAAAAAGCAGGTGCAGGGCCACATTAGAAGTGGGATGCGTAGTTTTGATATTAAAAGAAAGTTAGAAGATCAATCATAAACCTAAAACTTTTAAATCTGTCTGTAAATTACATATCATCAGCTTGTTTTTCCTGATGACATTTAAATATGATATTCAAAAGTTGTTGGGAGCTAATCCATGCAGCTGAGCTGGACATGGAGAGATTTATCCAAAATTCCTGCATTATTTAGCATACATTAAAATAATAACTGCATAATGACAAAAGGTGTCTTGTTACAGAGATTGGAGAGATCTTTCTACAGGATGCCTGCCTGGAAGCTGTGCTAACTAGTAGGAATTGGCAGGGACCATTCCTCAATGCATCAGCTACTGAAAGGCACGACCCAAAGCAGGGACAATCTGGAAGAGCTCCCATTTCCAGCAGCCCACCCAATGGGCAAGAATTGCAGGGCTCTGGGAGACGCACTGTGCCCACCCAGCTACACAGAAAATGTCCTGACGAACTCCTAGTGCCCATGACAAATATAGTTGCCATATACTACCCTGAGGAGAAAATCCTGCTACAAATGAATTTTACTCCTGGATTTAGCAGAAAAATGTATTACTGGAGGTTTACGGGTATGGGAGTAACAGAAAGGACAGAGTGAAAGGCGTGGTTTCTGTTCAGAAACTATGTACATTTCTAGGCCTCCGAGCATCTTTGTTTTATAGGCTAGTTTCCACAATGTGACAGAGAAGGATTCGACCCCATAATATCTGAGATGTGGGGCAATGTTAATAAGAAAAGATTAACCAAAATAAATATATATATATTCTTTTTCTTTCTCTCCTTTTAGTGTCTTCTTAGGTGAATTTAAGAGACAACTTTATGACACTCAGCTAGGTGCAAAAAAACCCCCCAAACACCCCACAAACCCCCCCATAAACCACAAGTGGACAGTAGATATAATTGCTGTCTGAAAGCATTTATATGCTTTATATACATTTATGCTGTATCTTTCTTCTAATGATATATAAAAGCATTTCATAATTAAAGTTATTAGTAAAAGTAGGAAAAAGGTGTTGAAATGTTTTCGTTTAAAGAGAGGAACAGAAAGGCACATGAAGGATATTCAAAACAATGAATACAATTAGTAAGTCAATCTGAGTACTCTCTTTGGAAAAGACATCACATGGCTTCTGTTTTTCAATCAGCCTAAGCAATTCCTCTTACATAGTGAAATTAGTTAAACAAATGATAAAATGGTGTATGTTGTCACTTTTAACCTTCACTCTGAATTATTAATTGCCTTATGGAATCCTCTAGAAATGTCAGAATTAGTCCTGGAAGTTTTACATAGGTGCACAAAGTGACAATCCACTCACTAGATATTGATTAAACAAAAGAGGTGTAGAGAGCTGAAAAAGTTGCCTACATGCACACAGGATTCCTTGTTTGGTAGTATATACCCAACTCACACAGGGAAATCTTGCACTGTGTAATCTTTCTGACTGATTCCTAGTTTACTTCTAAAGGAAAAGCTATGGGTATGCACAAATGCTTTCAGGATAAATACCTAAATTGAGTACATAAATACATATAAATATTTGAAAGGTAGTCATATTTGTTGTTTTAAGTTTATGTGTGTCTTTTAATGCAATGCAAAGGGGCCATATATGAGAATGAATTTTTAAAAGGAAAATTTAAGCTCAGTACCATGAAAATCTTCTTGGCAGTGAGACATATCATCTATTGGATAGTTTCTCAAGAAAAGCAATTGAAGTGAAAGTGATTGAATTTTTTTAGTCACCACTTTGATTACTTTTCAACATCTTAAAATTTCATGCAAATGGAATATTGGAGGAAAAGATATCTAAAATTATGATGAATGAGCTGACCAAAAACCTATGATTTTTCAAGGGTGAAAAAAGCCATTCGATTAGTTTATGACTATTTTTAGCAATCTCTATAGATCTTTCTTCATTAAAGACATAAACTGTGTATTTACAGCAGAAGATATAGCTGAAATGCTAAAATAAAGCCAAATGAATTATTGCACTATGAAGCAAATACCTAACAAATGTCACACCAGTCTTACGAAACAAACCAAATCCTCCCAAGGCTTTTTTTAATTAGAGCTGCAGTGAACCTTTTCACCATTGTTACAAACACTGATAAACAAACTTCTCATAACTTCTAATCTTTAGATACCATTAAGGGACTCTGCTGTGAACCTGGATGCATTCCCTTAGGTCCCCACTGAGGACTGAACCTAAAACACTCTGACAATTGCACCAAGCCAGTGGGAAATTTATTCTGCATTTGGGTGTTAAAACGAGTTGAGCCTCTGAACTGACTGGCAGCATTCAGAGCAGGAGTATTTTGTTAAAGTATTGTTCTACGTGTACTTTTTATATGGTTTATATAGGTGTTTGATAAGCAGGCTAGAGGTTGAACTCTAATGTGCTGATTAGACAGGAGAAAGAAAATTGGAGAGGGTAAGTGTGACTGGAATAATAAGGAAGCCTGCAGAATTGAGAAGTATATGTTAAAGGCAAAGCAATGTCTTGGTGTGGGGAAAAAAAGAACACTCCAACTTAATGTTAAAGAAGGTTGATATCTAGCTCTATGTCCAAATAAGTGAATCAATTACAACACAGAAATAGAGAATACCTCGTTTGATTTCCAAACGTATTGTGAATCCAATAGACTACTTAAAAGTTAATATTTTAAATCTTAATTGGAAAAAAAAATGGTGAGCAGGCTATGGTAAAGAAAGGCAAAAACAGCAATGGAAGAAAGAAAGAAAGAAAAAAAGTATTAAACAATGAAGAAATGCCTTTTTTATCTCCAGGTTTAGTAAAAGCTAAAATATCAGGTTTAAGATATTTATTCTGAGAACAGTCTTAGGTGCAATGTTCACTTACTCTTAAATTAATTTAGTAATGGTTCAATAACAGAATGAGGTTCAATATTGTACCAAAAGTAAAATGATCAAATTATAAGTAAGAAGAAATATTTGAGAAAAAATGTACATTATGCTGCTCCTTGGAAAAAAGTACCACAGAGTGAGTAAGTCCTGATTTCATATGGATGGAAGCTTGGTTGCTTGCTTGCTTCGGTATCTTTTGAAATTCCTGTGCTGCAAAGTGTTTTATGAATACTTGCAAATGAGGTTTGCCATTTAAAAATCATATTATTTTGGACAGAACCTTTTCTCTTATATTTCAGCACAGGTATTTTGTTTATGTTTTAGAGGAAAATGACATGAAGTATTCAGATTTTCTTTTTTAGCTTGGTTGTATTAGAACAGACCCTGAAGTCTGGAAATAGCTAAAGGAGTAACAGTAAGCAGCAGTGAGAAGGAGGAGTAAGGTTTGTTTTTACCCGAATTTTGATAGATTCTGCCTTCATCTAAGGATTTTCACAAATAGATATTCTCTTGAAAGGATATTTACATTATAGAACAAAAAAGTTGGCATAGAAGCTGAAATTTAGGGGGTTTATTATTCAGGAAGCAAAAATCACAAGGACATTTGTGTTGCTGAATGGGTTGTGCTGGATCATACTACATCTGCTATACATTTAACTTTTCTTTTTGTTCATTTTTTTACCACTTCTAGCTTTTGTCTGAGCTGCATATTTTTCCTGGTTTTGTTTTCCAGTTTATACTGAACTAAATTCCTTAAGGATGCCTCCTTTGGGCTCCTCTTTCTTATTGTCTTCCTCTTTCCCCTACCCCCTGCCCCCCAACAAAATTACTCAACCATTGTCTTCAGCGGATAGTTATGCTCACATTCATCATGAATTTGTCATTAATCTACTGTTCTACCCTGTCTATGAAACAGCAACATTGCTGCCCGCTACTGCTAAATCTCCTTTGTGCATCTCCGCACCTGGACTTTGAGAAACACAGTAATACATTGGAGAACTAATTTATGTTCCTTCTTATTTCTCCCTTCTGCAGCTGACTTACACATTCCTAGTGCATAGGTATGCTGGAGCCATATGGGTATTTGTACTCCTTGCTTGCCACCTGTGTGATCAAAAGTGAAACAATAAATGTGCATGTCCTATAATTCTTTCCAGTGTTACCTAGTGATTTGCACACATTCATGTGTTATGTTTATATCCTGACTGGGTTCTTACAACTCACAAGACTTATGTGAAAGTTACTAGCAATAAGAGCTTATTTCCCCGATGTTTAATTCCTTACATTTTTAAAGAACAACATAACAATACTTCAGCCAATACTAACTGATCAAAATGATTATCAGTTTGCATAGGATGAGAAAAATATGGACTTTATTTCTGAAACATTATATGTATGCGCCTTATATAGAGATGTGCATGAATATATTTCAGGCCCACATGATGCAATTTTCATAATTAATCTCAGATTTGATTTGAGACTCAAATAGGATTCAGTTCTTCTATATATTCTATTCTCATTCAGCTGTTCTTTCAATGCTGGCTACATGTTACTGTCTAGACACAGAAGAAGTTCCTGAAGGTTAAGGTAAAAAGGTTGATGGGGGTAGATGGCTGTGTGATCTGAGCGTACCAGGTTCTGGAAATGTTCAGAAAGCAAGGAGCTCCTCTGATACCCTTCATAGTCAATGCAGCAGTAGTGTAGCTTTAGGACTAGGTCACAGATCAGTCGTTTCTCTCTAGCTCACACAAGCTGTATGAGAGCCTCCATTCCTGGTTCTTCGAATTGTCTACTTAACATATTCTTTTGCAACAATATTATATTGTTACTGTTCAAAACACACAGAAAAAAAAAGCTATCACTACTAATATTCTATACTCTTGCATAAGGTACCAATGTATTTTATTTGTATACACTTTGAGATAGATCTTATTTGACATTTTTAATCAAATCATATTTATCACTATGCACTTCTTTAATTGTTTTGTTGTTGCTTGTTTGTGGGTTTGTGGTTTGGGTTTTTTTGGGGGTGGGGCAGTTTCTTCTTGCAGGAAGAACAATCCTAACTCTAAAATGTCAAAGCACATTTTTCCCATAGTTTAGATTTAACTGGAGTGCAAATTGTACTAGAGATCTGTGCAAGAAAAAACCCACACAAATTCAAAAGAAGAATGAATTTAAATGCGCACAGAAATGCCTTACACATGCACACACACACTTAGGTATATGTAGTTAAAAATTCTGCAAAGCAACTGGGCAGATTCTGACTACTAAAAGTGTTAATTAATAAATAAATTAATTAATAAATAAATTAATAGTGATTTGCAAAAGTACTTTTAGCAGTGTTTTTTGTATCATTGTATGGCCTCAGGCAAGTCACTAGATTTCTTACCTCAGTGAATCTATATGTGAAATGGATACAGTACCCATTCCCTCAGTGAAAAGCAGAGCATGCATTAATTGGATCTGAATAAAAGGGGTTAGATAGCTTGCACACATAGACAAATACTGAACCTGAGTCTCTGCATATGCTTGAAATCATGCAAGTATTTTCACATTTGTAGACACAGAATGCCATGTTTTTTATCAGTGCTGGGAACATTTATGCTTTATCACAAAAAGATGTAAAGCCAAGTTGTATATGTTCAACAATTTAGAACCATCTGTTGTGGAGAAAAAAGGTAACTACTGAGTCAGCCTGAGGTCAGAGATAAAGTATAACTTGAAGTGCAGCAGGCAAAAATAGGCTTTTTCTGTTGAGGCTAAATTACCAGTAAGGTAAACCACCCATGAAGCATCCAGCTGGGAAGTGACTAACAGAAGCTTCAAGGTGAAACAGCTTCCTCCACACTTACTGAACTGCTATTTATATTGCTGTAGGTATCTTAAAACTTCAATCATCATTTATAAGGGAAAAATATGAAAAAAAAAAATAGATATATAGATGACCAAACAGTGGCTTACTATTCATGAATGCAAGCTCTTGAAGTTAATAGCTTATGTTTCGTTTGAGGGTCCTTTTAGCAAACATTTTTCTCTTTCTGGCGTGGTTCTGGGTTTTATTGGTACTCCCTTCAAGAAATGTGTGTATATTAATAGGCAGAAATTTATAAAATGTTTTCCTGTCCTACTTGTCTTAATGCCTCATTGTTATATTGTGCTACAACAAACATACAGCCTGCTAAATCCTTCTTTTGATCTTTTACACTAACGAAAACAGGCACTGAATCAGCAATTCCTTTTGTACATCTGTGATCTTAAACCTACGTGTATCCAATTAGTGCTGCCTTTGACTTTGCATCTTTATTAAAATTACATCGTCTTGCTCTGTGATTGAATCTGACCACTAATATGTTTCGACCTAAATACTTTGGCCTTTTTTTTCAGGTTTTGAATGAAAACTCTTTGAGAATGAAATCTTTCAAAAGAAAAAGATGTAATTCATTCTTCTTTAATGTGATGGTTTTGCAGAAGCCTTATTCACCTCACATTCATACTGCTGATGTTGTTTGAATTGTTGCTTCAAATAGCAGCTCCCAGAATAGCAGATGAGAGCATTTTTACATTGTTTTAAATCACAATAAAAAGTGTTCGGTCCCTTGCATCAATGTTGTGTTTATAGTCCTTACAAACCCCATGCATAAAAAAAAAACGTACCAAGGAGTCCACTCTTTATACGTGCATGTTCTATGCATATCTCAGACACATTACTTCTTATTTAATGTGCCTAATTTCTAAGGATATTCAACTAAGTTCTCTGTTAAACAGGATATATACAGAGGAGTTTTATTTTTGCACAAGCTCTTTTAATCTTGCTTATTCATAAAAGTTTTTAAAGTGCGTACATTGCAAGTGGATTTAAAGTATCTGAACTGTAATTACTGTCATTAGTGCTGTACCATCTGCATCTTTCAGGAACCAGCAGATTGAACTAATCACCAATAATTGTTTTCAAGATGTTTAGCACATCTTAAATTTAAACGTCAAAACAAAAGCTTATATTTGGCGCTGATTTCTGCCAAAGTCTTCTTTTTCCAAATCCTAGATCTACACTAGTTTGATGTGCTGGATTAAGCCCTACATGAGCTTCTCCTCTAGCTAAAGCCTGATACGTAGTTTTGGAAAGTGTTTGGTGGTTTCTGATTTGTATTTTCCCCTTAGTAGCCCACATTACAAAGCCATCGTACATCACTGCAGATCAGAACCCTTGCTGGGACCATAGCATGGAAAATGAATTACTTTCCAATACAAACACAGTGATTCCTTCTTAAATCACCTCTTGTAGTCACTGAAGAAATGGCTGAGGAAAGTTTTATCTGTGTAAATCTATCACACCTGACACAAAAAGGAACAGACCACTTCGGATTTAATAGAAGCTAGCACAGTGATCTGACTAAGATAAAAACATTTTTAGCTAATGTATAGATATGCGCTTTTAATAATTTTACTCTTTACTTTGTCTAACAGCCTCCTTACTTTTTAAGGTTCCTAAAAGTATTTGGCAATTCTTATGTGCAAATGACTGTAACATTGTACTGTCTTTCAAATACAAATACACTTAATTCATATATTCAAAATTTTCATATAAGAAAAGAAAATGGTTTGATGAAACTGATTTTTTTAATAATGTTTAACAAATGAAAATTAATAACATTTTCTCCAGGCTTCTTTGTGTTTTCTTCCTTTTCTTTTTGACTATTAAACTTTGATCCTATAAAGGACTGTGCCTGTTCATATGTAGAGCTGCTTGCAGGAAAGAGACTTTAGACTAAACTCCTCAGGGCGAATGTATCATGCCACTAATTTTATTTCCTAGCCTCAGTACAACCTGCTGATACATCAGCCCTCAGGGTCTTAGAGATATTGTTCAGTCTTGCCCCAAATTCTGCTGATAGACAGTAGATCCCCTTCAGCTCTTCAGTTTTATAGAATGGTTAAGACACAGAATAGTCCAAATTATTAAACAGAAAAGATAAACCCGTGGTATACAAGGGAATTACCTCAAATACTTAAGAAATATCCTACCAAAGCAAAACTGAACTGTTCAGTTCACGCTGTCCTACACACACCAGCTGTACCTACACTGAATCTCACACGTGTTGTATTCACAGCTCCTTCATCTGGTGAACAGCAGGGGCAGAGCCTCAATTTGACTTTAACAAAGAAATTGTCCCAAGTCAGTATTTGTTCCACAATATTGAGGCCAACATCTAAATTATTAGTCATAGGATACTAAGTAACTAGCAGGTGTCTACCTCCTTTGTTCTGATCAAGAAAGCACTTTTGAAGCAAATAACTTAGTCATTTTTGGTTCTGACCATTGCTTTGTGTCATGCAATGGTGTTGGACGACATGAAATAAAATCCTCTTAGATGGAGTGAAATAGAGTAATGAAGCACTCCAAGAGATCACCTAGTATTCTTCAGCCATTAACATGTGTTCAGGCCATGGAATCAGACCAGAACTAGGCCACCCCCCCACCCCAAGATACATAGTCCCTAACACCAATTGTGTCGCTCTCTTAGATCCGCTCCTATTGTACTGCGCTAATGATTATAACCACAGATCATTCCATAAACACTTGCCAGGCACAGATGTTTTGGGGGTTTTTTAATGAAATCATAGTATCGTTTGGGTTGGTAGGGGCCTTTACAGATGATCTAGTCCAACCCCCCAGCTCAAAGCAGGGTCGGCTGCTGCAGGTTGCTTAGGTCCATGTCCAATCACATACTGAATATCTCCACAGACAGAGACTTCACAACCTCCCTGGGCAATCTGTGCCGGTGTGTAACCAGTCTCAGAGGAAAAAAGTGTTTTCTTGTGTTCAGATGGAATTTAATGAGTTTCCATTTGTGCCCACTGACTCTTGTCCTTTCTCTAGCCTGCCAAAGTTCCTCTGAATAGTCTCACATCTCTGATATAACAGCCACTCCTCCCAGTTTTCCAACATCTGTGAACTTGCTGAGGGTGTACACTGTCCCAACACCCAGGTCATGAATGAGATGTTAAACAATACTCGCCCCATTATTGGTGCCTGGGTATACCACTAGTGACTGGCTTCCGAGTGGACTTTTTGGCACTCATCGCCACACTCTGGGCCCAGCTGTTCAGCCAGTTTTCTGTCCAACTCACTGTGCACTTACTTAACTTGTACTTTGTCAGCATTTCCATGAGGATATTATGGCAGACAGAGTCAAAAGCCTTACTAAAGTCAAGCTAATCAATGTCCAGTACTCTCCCTTCATCCACCAAGGTCGTCACATCATGGTGGAAGGCTCTTAGCTTGGTTAGGCTTGATTTCCCCTTTGCAAATCCATGCTGACTACTCCTGATCACCTTTTTGTCCTTTATGTGTTTGGAAATGCTTTCCTGGAGGATTTTCTTCATCAGCTTCCCAGAGACTGAGGTGAAGCTGACCAGCCTGTAGTTCCCCCAATCTTTCCTCTTGCCCTTCTTGAAGATAGCAGTGGCATTTGTTTTCTTCCAGTCGTTTGACCCTCTCCCATTCACCGCAGCTGTTCAAAGTTAATCGAGTGGCCTCACAGTAACATCAGCTACCTCTCTCAGCAGTCGTGAGTGCAACCCATCAGGTCCCCATGGACTTATGTATATCCAGTTTGTTGAAGGACTCCCTATCTTGGTCATCCTCCGTCAAGGGCAGGTCTTCCTAACTCCAGAGTTTCTCTGTGGTCTCAGGGGCTTGAGATACCAGAAGAGCAGCTTCACTGGTAAAGACTGAGGCAAATAAGGCATTGAGAACCTCAGCCTTTTCTGTGTCATTTGTCACCAGTTCCCCTGCCCCATTCAGCAGCAGGCTCACGTTTTCCCTACTTTTCTTTTTGCTGTTTAAGCATTTGTAGAATCTATTCTGAGTCCTTTTCTATCAAGATATTTGAATCGTCATAAAAGCAAATAATTTTAAATCTGTTTTTTGGGAAGGTTTTTTGTTTGGCTGGATTTTGGGGGGGGGAGGGGAAGGTACAGACCCTCTTAAGAAAGAGGCATTTATTGTTTTTCAACAGCTCAGAAGTTCTTGCAGTGAACTGTTGCATTATGCTGGATCTGTTATGAAGACTTTTATCAATTTTTATGTACCCAGGTAGTGGTATACTGGTTTCATTTGAATATTAACTTGACTGAATCAGCCCAACCTCTTGGAGGCTTAAGGTCAGTTAATTAAACAGAACATGTTTTGAATGTTGTTTTTAATATGTTTTGTTATTCAACCATGCAAACTCAGCAGTGGACTATTTATTTATTCTTTTCTTTCCTTGGTTTGATTTTAAAGATTTTATTGTGTTTGCCATGTTTGTCAGAATTATTTTTTTTTTTCCCCAGTAGAAATCTTACATGATTTACTTCCAAGGGACAATGGTTACTTAAAAAGCAGAGCATGAAACAAGTCAAAAACAGATACTGCTGTCTTTCAGCTTGGCTTGGGTTCCTTAAGACTGGTGAACACACAATTACATATTCTGAGTGTGTCTTTTAAATATATCTAGTAACATGTAAAAATAGTATTTTATATATATGTGCACACACAACAGTCCCTGAATGGTAGAAAAAAATACAGATAAGCTTTGTAGCATAATCAGGGCTAAGCCTAGGGTCTTTCCAATTTTTAATTGGTAATGAAATCTAGAGCCCTAAAAGTGAAAAGAGACTAGAAATGTATTTGTGTATTGTAAAGCTATTGCATATAAAGCCTTAGACCTTAACTCTGAAAGCTGTATTCTTAAATTTACAGATTCAGAAAAAACAGCAAAGGTTGTTTGTCTTTAGCAGGCAGAAAGATATAAACAGCAGTCAAGTTATTTTATCTAAAATATGTATTTTGAGCAAGCAGTTCAAGTTTGCAGATCAATAAACAGAATTAGGATGTCATCTGATCACAAAATTATAATAAAATGAAAACATGATGTATATAGTTTTATAAGGATTTTTCATTCTTATGCTTGTTATACCATCTGTATTACCCCTAACCCTTCTAAGACTCTATTTTTTGAAGATACAAATTGTATTTTCTTTCACTTAGGAACACTAGAATCTGATGTGTATTGCACACTGGGGACCTCAAACAGGAATAGTAGTTTATTCTACCCATATGGATTCCTTGTAGTACTTACAGGTAAAACCTGTTAAAATGGCACCTTTATTATAAAGGAATTTTTTTTTTCAGTGATCTTCGAAATGGAAAGATGAAGATTGTTCACAAAATTTTCAAGCAAGGGAATGTTACTGTACTAAAGGTATCCCTATCCTGTAGCACTGACACAACAAAATTTAGAGGTAAATGTTCACACCTAGGATGGGCAGATGTTTGGAATTTAGAAGTAGCTCATAGCAATATATGGCATCTTTTTCACTTCTGTTGGTTGTAGCATGAGTATCCTTCCACCCTATGTCTGTTTACTGAACAATTTACAAGCTTGCTTTTCCTTTAGAACAAAGAACACATACTGGTTTTGGAATGTATTACATGTATTGTCACGTATCATGTGTATTATCAGAGGATTTAAAGACAACAAATTTAAGCACATGCTGATTCGCAAATGGGGAATCTCTTATACCCAAAAAGCTTTAGGATAGAAAATAATATATTGAAATACTAAGGCTTTTCTGTTCCAAATTAACTGCATATTATATGAATGCTTTGAAATCCGTGATCTATGAATTTTAGTGAGAAAGCATCACAATTTCAGAGGTCATGTATTTTTTCCAGCAGGGAAAACAGTTTAACATATCCACAAACACACTTGGGACATGATTACAAATATAGTTCAGCTGTATAACTAGAGAAAAATAAAACAACAACTAAACAATTCCTCCAGGCTAATACTTCAATACTTTGCCCTCCAACTTAGCTGCACTGTGACTGCAATCTATCTCCAGTACTTAGTTTACAAAATTATACTTGATTAGACACATAGGTATGATGTCTACAGCAATTTTTTTTACATTTTAAGACAAACTAAGACTGACTTAAAGAAGTATATATTTCAGATCCATTCAAGATAAATGAAGAGACAGCTGTCAGCTATGGAATATATGAAGTCAACACTTCCTGTTTTGATTATTAGAACAGGTCATCAAAAGAGTAAATAAAGGGACAATTTCTTTTAATAAAGATGACATATTGTCTTTAACATATATACAATTATGTTCATTTTGTTTGTATGTACATTTGGATGAAATTCCCTACAGGAAATAAAAAAAATAAGGAAAAAAGCATTATCAATGCTCAGGCGAATTAATCTATGCAGGGGAATTTAGGTAATCAGTTTGACAGCTTGAATTTGGCAATCTTCTAATGAGCAAGCAGCAATAGCATTATGTGACTTTGGTGATCAGACACAACACGGATATTTAGCTGAAGATAGTAAACCTCAAAAACCCTACATGAAGTTTTCTTGAAGACGTGATGCTAGAATATATTTGTGCAACCCCTTTATCAAGTAACCTTTCTTTGCCTAACAAAAAAAGTTAAAAGTGTCAGGGATTTACTTGGGAAATTAAGTGACTAAAAGGCTACTTTTCATCCTGAACAGAATACTACACCAAATTTTCTCAGGTCTTTGTTTATTTCTAGATTTATTATATACTTGTGGATGTGGAAAAAAAAAAGCTTCTAAACATCTGAAATTGTAGGAAAATCTGGATAGATTCTTAACTGGAATCAAACTATCTCTTAGATATATAAATTGTAAAAGAAAAGCCTAATAATAATTCTCTACTGTTTGCCATATTGTCATTCTTGTACAGATGAGCAATACAGTAGAAATAAATATTTTGTATTGCATGCTGACTCAACAGAATAAATCAGGAAAATAAATTGTCCTTTCTCTTAGGTCATTCTGGGGGTTAATATGGTTATCAGGGGATCTGGAGATGGCATCAGGCTTTATGACTTGTTAGGGTCCTACACTTGGTTTACACCAATATATTAAGTCAGAAGCTGACAAATGTGGGGTTTGCCATCAGTCACTGTTGCAGAACACAGAGCCCCTGGCAAACCATTGTGCAAGCTGTTCACTGGTAGTTATCAGAGGCTTCAAAATCATCTTGTGCCAAGAAAAAAAGAAAAATAACTGTTAATAACAACTGTATTACAATATTCACTTTATGTATAGGATGGTTAGCAGCAGATTATCATCCTTAGAGTTGTAAGCATCAGGATAAAGTGTGGGGTGTTTCAATAAATAGCTATTCTGGACCAGGGAAAATTAAGTTACAACTAGTAGGTGTAGTCAAATATTCCTAGTTCTGTATGAATTAACCTATTACATGTGTATTACAGACATGAAAATGATCACTCCCGTCTGTAAAAGACTCAATCCTCATTAAAGGTTTGACTCATTTAACTGCTTTCTGTTGTTTTTGTTGCTGGTTTTTCTGTTAAAAAGAGCACTCATCCCTTTGAAATTTCAATTTATTTTCTTTTAATAAAGTAATTTTACTGGCCTCAGACTAGGGTGAAGTGACAGATGCTTCAGCACTAGAACCTTAAATAGCGTAATTAGAGCAGGGAAGCACACCTGGCATTCTTTCCTTTTGTTCTTTAAAAACATCTCTAAAATGTTATCATTCAGGACCATTTTCTGCCTTCTATACTTCCTTTCTATTTTTATTTACAAATATTTATAAAAAGGAACATGCAATAGAAGCTCACAGAAATGCAGAAGAGAATGTTTTGAAATTCGTGGTTAGTTGGGATGATAGGCCATAATGGAGCTGTTACTGTTGCTCGTGTCAATGCGCACTCAGGATGTAATCCGTGGATTACAAACACAATGGACCATAGCAGATCCCGCCGTATGAATGGCTGCTGATATGCATAAAAACCTATCACTCCTCAGATAATTATTTTGTCTAAGTTTAGAATGTGAACTGCTGACACTATCAAAGGTACTTTTGGTTGGATATCACAGTAGAAGATGTTACAGGATTTAGCATGTGTTAGCATTAATTGACTATTATGTCTGTCAAGCAAATAAACCCCCACATAATCGAATTAAACAGGGCACTAGAATGACAACTGACTTGAATGCAACCATAAGAAAATGTAGCTGGAATGTTGGTATTTATAAGGAAACTTTTGCATAAATTTTCTTCATGATCTTTGATATGCGGTCATGTTTCAGTGTACTTGTCTTTAATCTGCATTTTGGATTCTTTGTGTGCGTTAAGAGTCTAAAGAAGAGCTTTCTGAAAAGAGAATTACTTTTCCCTAAAACTGTTCTAAAATGCCTGTATCTTGCTATTTTTTTTTGGTGGTGATTTTACATTGATAAATTAAGTTGCTACAGGAGCGGGTTTGTGTGTTCAAAAGGCCATTTCATTTACTATAGTGTGGGATTTTAATTTTTTTATTTTTAAAGAAGTAATTTACTTCAAAAATTTTTTTTTTACCTAGACATAGGCAATAATTATTTTTTTTTCAGCTAGATATTTTGAGGAACAGAGATTTTTTTAGGTTGGAAAAAAAGAAAAGAAAAGAAAATGGTAGTAACCTTATGACTGCATTTCTGCAGTATAGAAACCTAACTATTTACCTTAGTGTCAGCTTCAGCAGTAAAACTTTGGTCAATTGGGCCAACAGAGAAAGTTACAGAGAATATCTGACTTCCTGCCATAAAACTCAGCATGTAGCAATAAATGCCAGTAACAGTTGTTATTGCTCACTGAAAAGACAGAAAATTATGCTTTCTAAAGGGGACCTTGAGGAGTAAGGATACTAGCAGGTTAGCAAATGAAACTTGTGAAGGAAGTCATCAAAAAGATCAAAATAGAAAGGAGTTCTCAATAGTGTCAGAGGGCATTTACCATTTTCACAGACAAGTATTTTTTATTATTTCATCTGTCTCATAATAAAACATGGAGCTATGAAACTCATTGAGAATAAATTTATTTTTTGATAACTCATAGTCCTTAGAGTGCTAAGCTGGAGGATATTAAAAAAAAAAGCAGTGCATTTATTTAAATTAATATGAAAATACAACAACATACTCCTTTAATTACACCGTGTTCTTTAGGAAAAGGCTTTGTAGCTGGATACAGTTATTACAATAGCATCATTATTTTTCTCCTCATGTAGGTTATTAAGTTACAGGTGGAAACTTTTACAGCTTCCATTATACAGGTTTTGCGCAAACAGAACTTCTATCATCTTTGATGGTAATGTGCACAGTTTTCACAGATGCAGGATGAAGAAAAATAAAACCAAATCCAAAACCACAGAAATATTTGCCTGGAGAAGTAGAGTGAAGTTCTTCAGGAGTCTGTGTAGCTCTACTCACTAATAGAAGCAGTGGTTTTGAATCATTATGTTTGAGGAATCTGAGACTCAAGTAGTTATGAGTTTTTCATCAATTGCATAATGATTCAACTTTGGGCAGGCTTCTGAAACAAATAGTACATGCTGAACATGCTCAGGACTTTACTGGGTACATTAACATAGCCATTCTGCTCTCTGAGAAGCATTATTCCTACTCATTAATGCCATGCCCAACTGCACTTTCTGTCTTTGCAGAGTAACTTCCACATCATTCTTGCCCTGTGATTTAATTCTGACAATAGTCCATGGGCTGCACTAGAATATCAACCACTACAAAAGCTCCATTTCTCATTAATTTTTGTTGTGAAGCACATGGATTTTTACAAACACTAGAGACATAGGATCTGATTCACCAATGTTCAGTGGTTTCTGCTGTTAGTTATGCAAGTACAACAGTAATATTTAAATTGAGTCCATAAGTGTAAAGAGGTTCTTCCCTCCCTCCCCCACCTGAAGCCTATCATTCTTGATCATTGATGTTGATACTCTAATTGCAGCAAAAAAAGAGTTTGATTCTGTGGCTGAAATATATGTCCAGTTGCTCAGCTGGTATTACAGCCAGAAGAAAAAAACCAACATTGTTCTTTAATTCAATTAATACTGCAAACTCTAATATTTCACCAGCTTAATGCTTTATCACACTTGTGTTTAAAGAAAGTACAACTTCCTATTCGCAAAGTTTATCTTTCTGAAAATCTGAATTTATAGGCATGTAAAGTACAGGAATTCCCAGAAACTTCCCTGATAGTTTGTACAAAAGTTTGATTGGTTTTCAGGTTAAAAACACATATTTAATATGTGATTTAACTGTGTCTAGCTTTAACCTCCGGCCACTGGTTCCTTTTGTTCCTCCCTCCAATAAATTCAATGATTTCCTCTTGTGAAGGCATCTATGCAATCCTGTGATGTTAGCTCCCAGTCCTTTTTATTCAAGGCAAAGAGTGAGCTCCTCTAAGTACCACTTGTGGGTCTTTTGCATGTTAACTGTTGCACTGGTTTTGTTTGGGATGGAGTTAATTTTCTTCATAGTATCTTGTATGGTGTTATGTCTTGGATTTGTGACCAGAACTATGTTGATAACACACCCATGTTTGAGTTATTGCCGAATGGTGCTTGCAGCGCTTGGACAGCTGACCCCAGCTGACCAGAGGGATAGCCCATATCACATGATGTCATTCTCAGCAATAAAAACTGTGAGAAAGAAGGAGGAATTTGGGAGGGACATTCAGAGTTATGGCATTTGTCTTCCCAAGTAACCATTACACGTGATGTAGCCCTGTTTTCCTGGGGATGGCTAAACATCTGCCTGCTGATGGGCAGCAGTGAATGGAGTCCTTATTGTGCTCTGCTTGCATGTGCAGCTTTTGCTTTACATATTAAATTGTCTTCATCTGAGCCCATGAGTTTTCACACTTTTGCCCTTCTGATTCTCTCCTCCATCCTGCTTGGGGGGGAGTGAGCGAGCAGCTGTGGGGGGCTGAGCTGCCTACAGGGGTTAAACTACAACAGTTGTTTAGACATTTGGTTTTACATTGTTTTGCAGTGGGAAAGCCTTTTTTAACTTGATTTGCATTTTTTTCACATTCGAGCTATTTCAGAGTTGCAATGTTCTGGTATGTGAGCCCGTGTCAGTGGACTGCCCTGTTTGTTCCTAGATTTTGTGCATGGCTGTATTGAAGCCTTGTGTTTGGATAGCCTTAAGTTGCCCGATGGCCATCTCTCATTGTTCTGCCCTCATTGTTATTTATCACTCCAAAAGTCTTTGTGTTATTCAGAGATCTTTTAGCTGTCATTATGTATTTATCTCTGGATCACTGACAAAGTTTTAGCGGAGGCTGAGGCCCAGTACTATCTATCCCTTTCAAAACTGCCTGTATGACAATATTATGCTGAAATACAACCATTAGCTAACCTCTAGCTGTTTTCTGTAAATCAAAAGGAGAGTAGATTCAAACATAGACTGAAATTTATATTGGAAAATTTTCTCAGTATTTAGCCAGGCTATCAACTTTTTCTCACCCAACAACTTTATGGGGTTTTTTTCAACTTTCATTGTTTCTAAAGTTACTTTGTTTTCTTTCAGCATGGCCTGTTTGGAATGAAATGTCAGATTCTCCATTTCAGCTCATCTAAACTTTGGCTTTTTTGAGTTCCTGAATGCACATAAACAAAGAGTATATTTAATAGTACTTCAGCATAAAATGTAGATTGTTCCTAGTGCAACTGCATGAGTTCACAAACAAACAACTATTGAATATGCTTTTCTGAAATTGTTTATTTTTTATCATAGCAAAAGTATACGTAATGACAGCACAGCACAGGGTCTGATTTGTATCACATATTAGAGTGTCTCAGTGAAGGCATCCTACAGGAGAGGATAGTGACTCTGAGTAATTGACATTTGGTCTAGGACAGTTCGAAGGACAAAGGCACTCCTTGGGAGCATCTGGAAAATAGTCTCTCTGAGCTCGGTTCGAGAGAGCAGAAATCTAGCAGACATCACGCTGCATTCTTTTCAGTTCTGGTGAAAGACTTTTAAAAAGTGACTCCTGTGAGGCCCTTAATGGTGCCCTACAGGGCTTCAGACCTGCAAAGTCAGTATACTCACATTTATAAGATAAAAGTAAGATTTTGAGGAGAGTTATTGAATAATGAAAATAAAGTCAAGTTTTTAAAAAAAACCAAAGTATTTCCATTTCCAGGCCCAAGTGCCATCTTGCCTTTAGGGTATTTTGCATTCCTGGAATGCTGGTAAGAGTGAGACCGCAGCTACAGTAAAAAAATACACTGGGGACAAAAAAAAAAGAAAAAACAAAGAAGAAAACCCCCCAAACCTGCATGAATCTGATGCAAATATTATTGTAATTTTATGTTTTACAGGCAAAGTAACCATGAATGTTAAATTAATTAAGGGTCTTAATATTCATTAATACTAAACTGTCCCTGCTCCAAACTGAGTGCAATCTAAACAAACAGGACTGGTGAACTGTGCTACCTTTGAATCATTTCTCTAGTGTACTGCAGACATCTTCTTCCCCCTCTAGTACGTTGGATGGTAATCTTCTGTTCATGTTGAAAATATCAAAATGTTTCATTACAGCACAAAGAGGGGATATTTTGACCTGTTTAAATCAAGGGTATGTAATGTCCCTAAAAATAGTTTAAAAAGTAGTATGAGAAAAAACATATAACATTCTATGTCAAAACCAGACCATATCAAACCCTGATAAGACATATTATACTACCTTGTGATATCATAATATGGGAGATATATAATTTATTTCTTGGGACTGTTGTGTCATGAAATAAAACAAGATCATCAACTAATAGAAAGTAAAGCATAATGCAATGAATATGTACATGATATTGTAGTTTCTTGCTGATTTCTTATGATAATAAGATATGAATTACAAAATTGGATGGGAACTCTCAATGGCAATGATACTATTTTATTTAAAAAAAAAATACTTTTTAAAACTGAAAAAATATTTTAATGAATAATTTCCAGATACCTGTGGAATGACCTTCTTAGTTTTTGCCCCCCAATTTAGAATTAAAATTTGATAGTTAACTGTAGAGGTACAGAGAGAGTAAAGAAGTAAGAGAGTCTTAGGCAAAACAATTGACATGACTTGAACTAGGGGACATAAAAAAGAGTCATATACTAGGAATCAGAGCTATGCAAGCTTGGAATAAAATCACAGCAAAGCTCACACCTCCACTGACATTGTATGTGCAGACTGATTCCTATGAGACTTTTCATTACATTCACAGATGACCTCTATTACTGTGCTCTTTCTTGACAATTCTGTGGGGAAAGGACATTCCAGAATGCTATGAAATTGCAAGCAGAAGAATATTAAAAAAAAGGAAGCTGAAAGTTAAACTCACAGCTCTACAGCTACGTGGGCCAGTGGTCAAATGGTCAATTATCTGTCAGCAAAGTGCTTTTAGAAATACCTCGTCTGGCAGCACAGCAAAAAATCCTCAGTTACAAATGAGGGAAAATAACACACAATATAACATCATTTTTAAAGGTTTATGAGAAAAATTGCATGGGATGATTGTTAATTCTAGGTTAGCATGTGTTTTTATCCCAGGTTTCAAATCACAATTTTCTTGAAAAGGCAGTGCCCCTACAAAAAAGAAAAAAAGAGAGAGAGAGAGTACTCAATATTTTAAAACATTAAGTTACTTTTTTATGGATGATGTTGTGTTTAGACTAGATTAAATGATCCTCCTTGTAAGCTATGTTGTGGCACATTTGTTGTAAAAATTACATGGGAAGAGCTGTAAATTCCCATTATAGTAAATCCAAACCAGAAACAAAATGAAACCAAACCAAACCAAACTTATCAACCCACACCAGCTCGTTTGTAAACAGAAACTTGTATTCTGATGTGTCAGCTAAGAAATAGTACAGAATCATTGCACTAAATACATTTAAAGAGGACTAAATTTTATCAGAAAGCAAAGATAATTGTTTGAAGTTATTTAATATCTTGAATGAAACTTCCTTCTTATCTTAAAGTGAATTACTCCAACTCAATGTTTCATCCTTGCTGAGGAAACTAACAAAGGGTGGGCAAAAATGCCCTTTGTCCTACTCCAGTCCTGTCCACAATTTCCAGTGGAAACTGTATTTCCCCTTGTTCCCTTTATTGCAAAGCCCTCTGAAAGTATATTTGGCCTTCCTTCTCCTTCTATGGAAAGAAAAAGTTTTGTTCAAATTTTCTGACTAAATAAAAGAGAATCATTATTGTTATGAGATAAGAAAAGATATTGCACAGTATTCATATTATCTCAACTTAGTCTGGTGAAATACCAGGTTACTTTCACTAGACTCCTTTTTAATATATTTTTCTATATTCAACGGAGAAAGCAAATGTCCTCTACAAAGGAATTCAGAGCCGTAGTACACTAAAGAGAAAGACCACCTGTAATGGAAAGAAAATAATATTGCACTGAAACATTGTCCTATTGAGCTGATGGTTTACAAAATGATAATATGAGTTACAAAATCACTAATCAAGGATGTTCAGAATTAAAAGTCTGGCAAGCAAAGTTTGCCTTCCCCATGAAGAAATAATACTGTACCACTTTGCACAATGCATCATGGCGGTGGGAAAGAGAGAGAAATGAGAAAAAACATTTGTTGTGGAGAGATGACTACATCCATGCAGATCCCTGGCTGTATTCATATAAGCATATACCCACTGACAATAGCAGTTTTAATCTTCCTTTATGCTTGATCTGCATTAGATATGAGTTGTCTACTGACAGATCCTGGCTTTTTAGTTCAAACTGAGGAGACTCAAAGTGTGGCGCTTTCTGTTCAGTGCCTATGGTTGGTCGAGATAATGCACACGGTGATGAAGAGTGCTGAGGGTACAATTTCTTTATACAGTTCCATACCCTTAATTAGCACTCCAAGCCCCATATGATCTTTCACATAGTGACAGAAAGGAAAAGAAAACCATCAGGCCATTCTGCTTTCCTTAGATTCCTGCTAGGTAAGATGTCAGTGACAGAAGGGCTTCTCCCGAAGGTGCCATTTCTCACAGCTGTAGATTCAAATAGTTTATGGATTAAGTTTGAGCCCAGAAACTGAAGTGAAAAAAAAGTCCATTTACTTTTGAACTCATCTTTTTATTGCACACTTGGAATTCTCTTCTTCCTTTAGTTGGTTAGATGTTTTCCTCTTTTCTTATACTGGCAAAATTTCAAGGGCAAGCAGCCTGACATATGAAAAAAAATCCAAATTGACAGACATACTACAAATCTGCAACTCAGCTGGTGAAAATAGAGAGTATGAACTGAAACTCACCCTGGGAAGAAAATCTTGACCCAAACTGTAGGAAAAAGAGCAAGCCAAGCAATTTCAAAATTAAGGGATCAAGGTGAACTTGATCATTTGATCATTTTCCTTGAAACAGTGCCAAATATTTGAAGGCAAATTGGATTTGCAGCAAGGAACTTCAGCACATCAGGTAGAATATGAGCCTGGCTTGTAGGAAAAAAAAAAAAATCTATGAAGAGGTGGAAAAACATCAGATGAGATCTTCACCCTTGATAACATTTCTTTGAACAGCTCGGGTTTCTCACAGGAACTGCTAAATTATTCTGACTAAGCATCTGAATACCTCTTCAGCAAGGGAGAGGCAATGTAGCTGCTTAGCTACGTGGATATATTAGCTGTCTTAAGGGACCATACAGCACACACGCATCATTTATTGGGTATTCTGTCTGAGACATCCATAGTGTTCCAATTAGTGTTTTAATCTTACCTACAGTAACTAAAACAGCACTAGTATCTGCTCTAGAGTCATTTAAGCCTAAAGAACAGTGAAAAGAAAGTGGTGCACCAATACATTGCTTTTCTGTTATATTCTGCCCCAAACACCTGGACTAGGCTTTTTTCTTGTGAAAAGTAGTGATCATCCAAAGGAAATTTTAGCACTGCACAGCTAATGTTTTACTTTTTTTTGTTTCCCTTTTTCTTTTAGCCTGGGATTTTATGTGAAGGAACATACCACGAAAATATGCATCTCTCAAAGTCTGCATGATATTGTTCAAATGCAGATCAAGTATCTAATTTTAGTTGTTCATACTAGCTAAGATCCCAATAAATAAAGAAAATTCAGATGAAACCAGTAAAATGGGGATCACATATTATAAAATATAGTTAGTTTTCTGACTACACGCACAAAGAATCAGCCATTTAATTCAATGGATGACAACAAGGTATTTCCGTGACTAACTAAGGATTCTACCAAATTCCAATTTGCCATGCATTTTGTGCACAGCTTCTATCAGCAAAATCTCATGTTATCACCATGTCTTTTTTAGGCTAACAGAACCAGAGATTTAGAAGGATTTAGTCTTCTCCACTGAACACAGCAAACCCACACACATAGAAATCCTACTGTCTAATGAAATTTTTAGTTTTGAATGAACTTTGTACTACTTCATCCCCCTATAATAAGCATGACGGAATTCAAACATCTAAGAAAGGAGAAAAACTGGAAAGTCATCTAAATTTTTCCAAAAAGAAGTAAAATACTCTGTTGCAAACATGAAGTTATGAAAGATCATTCCCTGCATGTCCCACTGACTTTTTTTTTTTCTTTTTTAAGCAATAATAGAACTGTTTTTAAAGGCTCTTCAGATTATTTAGTACTTATCACTGAAAAAAAGATTAAAAAGAACAGGAAAACACACAGGCACTGTGAACACTATAATCACTGTAGTACTCATCCAAAGAATAATCTCACTGTGAATAACACTTATGTTATAACCTCCTTGTGTTGAAATTCCTTTTAGTAGGACTAAATTTTTGTGCTTGAGATACTCATGTCTATCTTTCTTAAAAGAGCTGAGAAAGGACCAAGAAATTATGAAGAAATTTGACATAAAATAGCAAGATTACCCTTAATCCTTCCAAAAAATGTCTAGTTATACCTCAATACTTCTGTTAAGCAGTTGTAAGAAAAGTTGAAAAATGTGCTTCTATGAAAGGGACCTTTCTTTAGAGGAATTCATATAGTAAGAAAACAGGAAGTTCCATCAAGTAGAATAAAGATGAGAAAATTATAAAAGATAATAGTCAATGAAAATAAGAAATTTAGTTTCAATTCATGATCTAGATAACTTTCATAACCTGAGAGACAGACACACTCTCACAGGTCATGATCCCTTCCATTAATTTCCTTTATGATGAACTGTCATCCGCAAGTGTCCATGACAACATTTAGTGAGATCTCTAATTTTAAATGTCTTAAGTTAGCTGTGATAGATCTCACCCCAAACCAGAGATGCGGCATGATCACCTCTTCTGAATACTGTCCCTGGGAATAAGATCTAACCTACACAGACTGTTAGTCTTTAATATACCAAATCCTATTCTTTAGAACAGTTTAAATACATATTATTAAAATCCCCTGTAAAAGAGACACTAGCAAAGTAAAACTCAGTACAAAGAGCTGCAAATTTACCCAGCTGCACTAGAACTAAGTGTTTCCATGGGTGTTTTTCTCTTGGTGACAATAACACATGGATGTTATAGTATATGTTTGTTGATACTGATTTGGACCTTTTAGTTGACCTGTCTTAAAAAATTGCACTGTTGTTAATTAGCAAATCTTTTGGTAAAATCAGAGATTCAAGGCAAGTTTTATCTCTTGAGGAAATACACAATACACATAACACAAAGATTAGAGGATATAAATTTGTTTCTGTCTGTTGACATCTCTGTTTAATGCCTTCTGTTTCTAACCAGGGGCATCTAAAACACCATGAAATGTCTTCTTGAATAGCAGGAAAAAAATGAAGTTATGGACTCAGAATAAAAAGAAAAAAAAAAAAAAGGTAAATAAGTGGTAGATGCATTTGACAGTACTGTGAGTGTGAATTTGCTCCCTCTCACATGAAGGTCAAATCTAGGAAACATCCTGGGAGAGGAAGATAAATTTGTGTAATAGTTTTATGATCATAGTGTGTCTAGAAAGGAAGATTAACTGAAATGTTGACAAAATGTTGGATCTAATTTAATCCTTTGCAAATATTTTTTACATATGAAAGAAGAGGAGACATGGGCAACAAGGTTTTCGATCACTGAGAAGCTAAGAACTGATATAGGGGATGCATAATTGTTACAACATTGTTACAACAATGTTACAAAGATTAAAAATATAAAGACTTGGAAACCTCAGTACCATAACGCAGGATGTATCATAAATGCAGAGATACCTTCACCCCTCAGAGCTGAACCTCCAATCACAATGCCAAGAGCTGTCATGGATTTCTCAGGAGCAGAATCCAATCTTGAAGGTGAAAGAGGAATTGGAACTCAACAAAATAACAGAAAAGTCCCTTACACACAATTCTCTGTTACTGACTGATTTAGAAAACAAAAAAATAAAAATTAGACAAGTTGTTATCAGGATTGCAAAACTATTTACTTTGAGACAAAAATGGAGGTCAACTCATATAACTGCAAATCTTACAGGAAACTAGTAGAATATGCTGAATAGCCAAGATAAAAAGAGAACAGTGAAAAAATGTACCAAAAAGATATTTATAAGAAAGTTTAGAACTGTATGAGGGGGTTTTGAGTTTTTGTTGAATATAAATATCAGAAATGTGGGAGGGCACATAGTAGGCAGAGAAGTAGAATGTTATGAGAACTAGTGAATTCTTCTCTCAGCTTTAAGTGTGGTTTCTTTTGTGAACTTTGCTGAAATATTTAACCTTCCCAAAATCTCTCTTTTCCATTCTGTAAGAACAGACTATCTGATCCTCATGAGTATTGAGAGGCCTAATTTAATTTTGTCAAATCCTTTTAAGTCCTTGGATGAAAAACATTACCTGTGAGTACTGCCAACTTTAATTTATTTCTTTTTAATGATGATTAACAATGGTTGTTTTTTCCTTAGGTTCAGCTTCTGGAGTCATGGGATTATTGAAAATACCAGTTTTCATTTAAAAAAATATTATTTCTAGGGAAAAAATACTTCAGAAATAATTTTTATAGTTCACTAGAAAGGTAATTGTCTGCTGGTTTTGTTTTGTTTTCCTATTGGTCCACAACTAATTCAACATTGTACACACCCTGGAGCACTTCTAAAAGAGGAAAGTTTGTGAGTAGCGCTTAGAGCTTTCTCCTTGGATGTAGGAGCTACTGTTATGGGCCTGGTGTTCCCATCTCCTCAGTATGAGAAGATTTGTAAGATGATCAGTTTGGGGTGGGGAGGGTGTTTGTTTCTTTTTGTTTTGTTTTTAAATGTTGGTGATGGCTTTTTTATGGGTTATACTTTAGAATAGAAGAATAAGTCTTGGTTCCTCAAGGAGAGTATTTGAGATGCTGTGTATTGAGTGGCTAGAAGCAGTTGCCAGGAGCTGAGAAGCCATAGATTCAAAGGTGGGAGAAATCCTAGTTACACTTTAGCATTCCATGTTCCCTATTTATTAGCTCTTAGCAGCAGTATGCAGATTCTTTTACATACCTTTCTGTAGTGCTTACCTCTCTCCATGCATTTTGCATCATTTTGGGTATTTTCTCTATGATATGGATATTCTCTTGCGAAACAGGTGCTGAGGAAGTGCTTATTGTAATATCTGAATTACAGACACCAAGACACATATCTGATTTAATTTGAAATTTTCCATATAGTCTCTATTGATTCAAGAATAATAAAGAAGTTAGGGGAATTACCATTACTGTAAATATTAAGAGCCAGATTCATCCTTTAACACAAAGATCCCGTTGGCTTCAAAGCAAGTTGCCTATGAATTTCAGTGGTCAATAATTTGCCTGAGGAACAGAAAAGCATTTTTAGCATAATCTGAGGGCATATTAGGTAGAGGTACTTGGATGAAACTGAGTGTAGCAAAATACTGGATGAATATGAGCAGAAATAGCTCTGTAAATCTTAAGAAGAACTGGAAAAGGGTCATGTAAAAGTAGACTGGGCAAATTATTCAGATACAGTATGGGCAAAAAAACAGTGCTAGGATAAAAATAGATTAGATGATCTAATCCGGGCCTTTGCTTGCTAATGTCTGTGATTCTTATAGTCAAGGATATCATAAAGCAAAATCAACAAAGAAATGCTAGCATGTACAAATGGAGTATAACAAAAACATTTAAGCTTCCTCATATACTTCAAGCTTTGCCAGTTTTAATGCCAGAATAGACCCAATAAAAATCAGAAAGCAACTGCCTCAATTTTTCCCAGCAAGATTATTATAATTTTCCATTACACTCTTTAATCAGATGTACTGTAAATTGCAAAGAAATGGTGAAATTTAATTTTGACTAAATCAGAAAAGTGCTAAGTAAGGATACATAGGAGAGAAGTAAAATACATTTGGGAAAGCTCTAACATCTAATACAGTAAGACAGGTTCTTTTTTTTTTTTTTTTTTTTTACCAAGCTAGAGAAGGACAAAAGCTCTGACAGAGTGAATGGGAATAAAGAAAGTGAATTAGAAATGTTATAAAAGAAAAAAAAAAAGATACTGAAAGCACACATGAAATGTCAGTCAGAACTTTTAGCAAGAAGGGAGGCAAAATACCTAATCTAACACAAAAGATGAGGATAGATAAAGAAGGTAAGTATTAGAGAGGTGGTTGGCTACAACCGACTCTATTACACCTTAAGCAAAAAAAGAAATGATGTTAAGTTTTACAGTAGCTGTCATTAGATGATAGAGTGGTGTCTGGTTTTCATTCCCTCAAGCTGCAGTGCTGTAACCTGACTAGATACCACCATCATACAAGGGAGTCTTGAAACTCATACATGCACTATTTTTTTACCAAGTCAGAAATGTTAAATTGAACAGAGAGGAAAAGAAGAATCCTGCTCATTGCAGTTCAGGTCATAAGCTGCAATGGATTCATCCCCTTCCCTCACAAGATAATCAGTGATGGATCAGGATCGTGCATATAAACTCTACCATGTAAAAATGTATATGCACACATAGTAATCCAAAGGTATGGTTGCATAGATCCTATAAGAAGAATGACCTTTCAGGTGCAGAAAGAATACAGTTCACTTCCACTAGGCAATCAACAGGTCACCTCCTTGACATAAAACCTATAGATGCATAAGTACTGTAGAAATACCTATGAAACATAATTAGAGCAAATAAATCCATCAAAACTACATGTCAGTTGGACAAAGCTATACACAGACCGTAAAAGTATCATCAATGTAGTTAAAATACAAAGTCCTATGGATTCAACATATAAAAATTAACTTCACTTTTAGAATCTTGACATTGTGTATTTTATCCCTTGTGATTTACCTATGAAACTTTAAGATCTGTACTGCCTTAGAACTTTTGTATTTATATTGTTTAAATTATTACGTTCATTTTATAAATGAGAAAGAAACATGAAGTTGCTAGAATTGCCTGTTTACTTGAATTTAGAATTTCACAATAGCTCCCTAGAGTTATCAAATGACTGAAATAATTCCTTTCAACTATTTTTTTTTTTGTCTTAAAATGGTATTAAATATTTTCATGCTTTTGGGGGGAGGGGGAGCTCTATTTTTCACAACAGAAAATTTTGCAGGTTTTGTACACAATGAAAGGCTAGGATGACCAGATTATTTAGAAAACAGCAAAACCACAATAAGTAAAATTGAAAGATTCTGTTGCAAGGGCACCTTGATTAAAATTATTCCTTCCTTTCCCAGAATTATTTCCTTTCTGGATGGTGAGAAATTATTCTTGCCAAAGGTTTTATTTCCCTAGACTCTGTTGTATTCCAAAGAAGCAATTAATTTATGGAATAGATATGATTGCATTTTATTGTTTTCATCCTTGTTATCATATAAAAGCTTTTTAATGAAACAAGTGATTTCTAGAGAGCCCTTTAACTGACCAGACAAAAGCAGGTAACTGACAACAGAAAAGTTCAAGTTGCAAAAGATGTTTGTTTTCAACAGAGAACACTGGGGGTTAATAAGTTTACCAAGGCAAGAAATGCTTTCTGAATCTCTTAGTTCTAGATAAGAACATCTCTTTTCATAAAATCAGGGATGGATTACCAGTTATTGTAATTGGCATAGACATGCACAGTTTTATCATTGTTTGAAGAAGACCTCTTTTCTTTCCCTCTTCTGCTTTCATTCATTCAGTTTAGTGTTGTCATAAGAGCTTCTGATCTGGAGTTCAACACGACCAGTGGACTCGGAATGAGCATCAAGAAAAAGAAGGTTGTTCTTAAAGCAGAAAACAGAAACTTCCTCCCCAGAAGAGAACCACTCCTGAACGTTCCTTCCTTTCTTCTTCCGTCCATCTCCTGCCCATTCATGAGGAATGCCAAATAAACCATTACAGTATTAAATTCAGATAATTTCTGCCAGAAGGGATGTGAAGGTTAAATCCAGTAAATGATTTTATCATGCTTTTTTTTTAATCTTTTTTTCACCAAATTGATGACTAGTTTATCCATTCAAAGTTCAAAAATAATAAAAATTACACTGTAATTCAGCTGGAGGAAATAGGCTTAATGCAGCAATTATTGAGCTGATTTTATGGTTAGGAGGACAGATTACATCATTACAACACTCCCTTCTGACCATAGAACTAAGGCTATGCTGAAGTTACTGATCTCTGTCTTTCCGTGACACAATGCAATCAGTATCAATGTTAAAGTTGTTTTTGTTTCTTCTTGTTTCCCTAAGGATTCTCTGTCTGCAGCGCTCTACTCACATTTAATGTTCATACATTCTTCTCTGCTTGGATACCCGGTATCCCTTTCAGGATAACGGATCTCTTGCAATCAACTCACATCAGACCACCCAGACAACTCCTCCTCCTCAAATCTGCATCCTCCCAGTTGTCTATCATCAGTTTGGTTACAGCCCTCTAGCTTGTATTTCATGGGATGAGCTATTATACTTCCAGATAATTTTTAACTATCATTCAGATGACATTTTCTTACCTTTACATTTTACTAAAGACGTATGCTTAAAAAATAATTATTTGTGTATTTAAAGCTAATTTATCTGTTAATTTGTGAATTTATTCATAAGGTATCTTGAGAAAACAATAGTGTATTCAAGATTGTTTCTGACTTATAATAGGCAAAGATTTGTGCATGCCTAATGAAAACCACCTAGAGTGATCTATAATTTATATTGCTGTGATTTACAGTCAAATGTTCCTTTTTCATGAGAATTTTAGGGAAGGTCCATGCAGTTCTAATGTATTTACAAGGTAAATATGCATGCCAAAAGATTTTCATGTGATTATACTCTTACAGACTTGCCTTAGTATCTGTGATTGCATGACAGAGGCATTTCTGAAAATAGTTTTTGAAGCTTAATTTACGTGGTTTACAATCTTGAAATTTTAGCTTTTTTTGCTAATGGACTAATCCATTCAAAATCTCCAATTATAACACTTGGTCTAGATTCACTTGAAAAGCTCACCAAACTGGTGATATAAGGTCTTTTCTCCACTGTATTTAAGTGTGCAGATGAATGAAAAGCAATTCCAAAGTGCGGACATCACTTATCTACAGACTGTACCTCTCTCCCTCCCCAAATATGTATAAATAAGGAATAAATGTCTATGGTATCATATATTGTATTAATGCCAGTGGAAGTGTAAGTGAATGTGGATTCATGATCAGCTCTGCAGCCATAAAAACTGTTGAGTTGACAAATGTGTTACCTAATTGAGATTGCTTTATTATTAAGCACATTATTTGTTATATTGTAATTCAATTGCTCCCAGCTCTTCAACAGGCCCCATTCTGTTAAATCCTGACTTGATTTAGAGTGTCATTTAAGTTAAAAGTAGAGTTGAAAGCTGAGTTTTTCATTTCAAAAGAGATTTAGGACAATATTCTGTTGTTCTTCACTGTGAGAAAAACAACCAACCAAACCAGAAATATTCAGTGTGTCAAAACTCTTAGCTATTCCCTCTCACTTTAAATTTCAATTTCTTAGAAAAAATAAAACACAAGCAAAATGGTTTGTTCTAGACCTGCCCTTTAGAAATATCACAACTGTTTATCCTGTGTTTATCTTAAAAAAAAGAAAAATAATTACTTTTAAAGGAACATAAGGGGTTTTTTCTTTGTTTGGGTTTTTGTCCTGTGTTTATTGAGGGAATAAAATACTAGATTTGTTGTTGCGGGTGGAGAAATCATTTTCCTAAAATATGTCAAAAGGGGAAAATATTTTATTGTGCATCTAACTGTATGAAGTGTGTAGTAAATGTTATTGGAATAACTGATATTTTCAATGTAATATACCAGGTACATTGATTGCTCAGAAAGAAACTTGGATAGGAATTAGCTTACAAAAGTAATCAGAGGTTAAAGTACAAAAATCCATGGAATTATAGGATTACAAAGAAATAGAAACATGAAAACAAAAATAAAATAGTATGTGACAAAGATGAGAGAGAGTGACAAAGACAAGATTATGATACTGCTAGAGGCTGCAAAAAAATTTGAGGTAGATATATTCTATGTGCAATATACAGCAACGTCTTTTGGGACACCATAATAAAATAGAATAAGCAGTCATGACAAGGTTTGTGACTCCATGGGCATATTTTCAGCAGGTAGAGAAATTCCATAGATCATTAATCAGTCATTAATGGAATAGATTGAAATATCTTCATTTTAACAGATGCCAGAATAGATGAGGGAAGAAGTCTTCTCTGATGACTCAGCTAAGTATCATTGCTTTGATTCTTCTGAGTGCATCTTATATCCTTCAAGGCTTATTAACTGCCTCATCATGAGCTGAAACAGTTTCTAATACTATAGCGTGATTTGTGCTGCCTGAAACACAACTCTAAATTGTGATGTCCATTGAAATGTGCATTAAAATGGAACTAGAACCCAATGAACCCCCTGAGAGTCTTTCTGTTAGTTTCTGCATGCTTCAGACTGGATACGCACTTATCTCTGCATATGAACAGAGAATATGCCCTTACAATAGCATCATTATCATAAAGGAAGAATGGCCCAGAAGTCAGAGAATAAGCTTAGGCTTCAATTTCCTCAGCTTCTACTCCTTATTTTTTCATTACCTTTCTGTGTTACTCAGGCTTTTTTCTAGCAAAGGAGATGGTGACCCACCCCAGCCCACTGTTACTACTGGTTCTGGAGATCCATAGCTGCTTTACAGGAGCACTAGCTTTTGCTGATGGCAAGGTTAACATGGTCTGTGTATTTACATCTGCACTATCTCAGGTTAAAACCCAACTGGAAGAGGAAACGCCTGAAATATTTATGTTGCCTGAGAAGTACTGGACATCTTTTCGAACGAAAAGGGTCAAGGGGCCTGTTACACAGAGTCCTGATCATACAACCAGGAGTGCATTTGTCAAGAAATTAGATTACTATCGTTTCCTCTAACATAAATGAAATGAGACAGCTTCTGTCATATGAAAAATATACCTGCATGTTGCGTGACTCCAATGGACATACACATTCATGTCCTCTGGACTGATGTGCCTGTAGCTGAAGGGGCAGGTGCATCTGAATAACCTAAGAGATGCACTTCCAAATTGCCTTTGTAGATGTACTTTGTGTCAAGGAAAGAGGCAGGAGCTGAAGCTCGCTCTTTTTTCTCATGTTGCCTTTCAGTTCACTTAAGTATGTGGATAACTGTCCAGTTTGCTGGCTTTTCTGACTCCAGCTCCCTTAAGCCCCTACCTCTACCTGAGCATTGAATAGGTAACTGTACTATTCCTAACACTGTGGCTGGACAGGGTCCAGACACCTCAGTCTTATACCAGTAATGTAATGGTTTTAGTAACTTCTTACTTTACAGGCATTCACTTAGGCAACGTTTGTTAATATGAGGTGGTGATACGGAAGCTATATTTAGTACATCTAGCAGATATACTTTTATTCTTAAAGTTTAAATGTTGGCTTCCAAGCGCTAAGAAAAAAAAAGAAATTAAATGTTCAAATGAGCCTGTGAGAGACAGGTATAAATTGTTACCACTAATTAATTTTCATGCACATTACCCACACAGAGCTCTGAATATTAACCTCTAGGATGTTCAGTTTACATTTATTGCTTGTGAAAAATCAAGCAGTGTCCTGGTTTCAGCTGGGATAGAGTTAAGTGTCTTCCTAGTAGCTGGTACAGTGCTGTGTTTTGAGTTCAGTATGTGAAGAATGTTGATAACACTGATGTTTTCAGTTGTTGCTCAGTAGTGTTTAGACTAGAGTCAAGGACTTTTCAGCTTCTCATGCCCAGCCAGGGCACCTGACCCAAACTGGCCAACAGTGTATTCCATACCATGGGGTGTCCCATCCAGTTTAGGAACTGGGAAGGGGGGGGCAGGGATTCGCCGCTCGGGGACTGGCTGGGTGTCAGTCGGTGGGTGGTGAGCAATTGCCCTGCGCATCATTTGTACATTTCAATCCTTTTATTACTACTGTTGTCATTTTATTAGTGTTATCATTATCATTATTAGTTTCTTCTTTTCTGTTCTATTAAACCGTTCTTATCTCAGCCCAGGAGTTTTACTTCTTTTCCCGATTTTCTCCCCCATCCCACTGGGTGGGGGGAGTGAGCGGCTGCATGGTGCTTAGTTGCTGGCTGGGGTTAAACCACGACAAGCAGATACATAGAAAAAAACCTCTTCATTTTTCCATTGCAAGCTGTCAATCAAGTCAAAACTTGATAGTGACATATAGGCCCACCTAACAAGAAAAATCAAGAAGATTTCATACACATAACATGTAAGCAAGTCACCAAGGACTAACTGGAGTTTCTCTACAGCACCTAAATTGAGCTGTTTAAGCTTCTGCTGCCAGATACGTTCTTATCACAGCTATCATTTTTAATGCAATGAAGAAATCCAGTTTCAACCTGTTTGACAGGAAAATAGATTTATTATAACAGAGTAGTTGAAGAGCAAACTCTTCAAATATAGTTCAGAATGAAGCTTGCACTTCAGCTGATTTGTCAATAATTATAAAATTACTGATTAGTATAAGATGTGGGCTGAATCACCTTGTTACCTGAGTACCTGGTATCAAAGAAAAAAAGGGAAAAGAAAAGAAAAAAAAAGTAAAGGTTTTTTTCATATCCATCATACTTTTGACAGCCTAGCTGCAGATTAATGAAAGGTTCACACAGGAATAACTCTTTATGACTACAAGCAGCAAAACACAGAACAGCAGTTATGGAATAGATCGACTAGCTTGTGTAATGGCAACCATGTTCCACAAGATCTTCCCTGCTGGTTACTGAAAGACCCACAGCAGTTTATAAAACAACAGACTAGATTATTTATTAGGCATTGTTGTTGTTGGTATTGTTTTTTTAACACTATAATATTATGCCATGCTCTCATTTCCTTTCAAATCACTAGATTCTTTTCATTCATTTCAATGGGATTTAAATGGTCCCTTTTGTAAAGGAGGTGACTAATGTGACCATCTTTGTGGTCACTGATTTTAATTCCTCCTCAGCTGGTAGTGACAAATGCTTTCATAATTAAGTTGACTGGAATGTCAGAAGCAGCGTCTATAATAAACCAGTATGATGTGAGAAACCAGCCAAAGCAGCCTTCTCAAGGATTCCTGCAACTGCTGCAGTTTTGTCTTCTCCCTCCTCTCCCTGTCTGTTCCCCTAGTCTTCACCCAGTTGATGCTCCTCACCCCCCCAGTCATATAAACTCATGTCACCACTTAGGAGAGTGTTAGGTTCACTGAGGTGACACAGACCTGAAAATGAAGAAATCAGACTTGTTTGTGAGTCCAGCTTTCAGAGGCACTCTGATCTCAGAGTTGTTTGCTATGTGGGAGACAAACACAGCCTTTCTTTTCACTTCAGGTGTTTCCTGCTCAGGCTGCTGGGTGCAGTGAAACTCACTCTGAAGCTCCTGACTTTCCACAGACAATACACACAGAAGGGAGATGTCAGAATTTCAATTCTAGGAACCTTTCCCAAGCTCTGCTGCTGTTTTCTTCTTTATTTTCTGAATTAAAAAGTGTAATGAACCTTCTTTAAAAGCACGCTTGTCCAGCTTCCACTGCTCCTTTTTTTTTTACTCTTCAGCTGTTTAATATCATCTTAGAGGATTTTCTGACTTACCTTTCACCATACTTTTACTGCTTTTTTTGTTCGTGGCATTTCAACAGACTTCCTTTTCTAATTCCTAATACTGTCTTACATCAGAAAATCTCAGTGGAAGAGTTTTTTCATCAACTATTTTAAAATATGCAAGTCCAGGAATACAAAGCTGTCTATGATTTCAATTTGAGCTTCATTTTGCTGAGAAAATATTGAAACCTTTGCTTCTGAGTCTTTTTGTTTAAATTGCTTCTTTTAAAATACCTGCAATTTTCTTAGAACTTTTAAAGATTACAGAATCCCCAACTATAAAATAATCCCATTATAAAATGTATTATTCCATTTACAGAACTTATGATCTTTCTATACTGTTCTTTTCCAAGACAAAACAAAATAATACACTTCAATTATCAAATAACACTCCCTCTTCCACTTCCCATAAAAGCTTTTTTCCTAAACAGATCAATATTTCATGCTCTGTATTTCCCACTTACTTTGTCATACATTCATTCATTCGTGTGGTCCCTCCCTCCCAGCACCACAAGTCCCTCTGTACGTATACAACAGAATTTTGTGGTTTGTCAGCTGATTCACTTCCCAGGTGTCACTGGCGCACTGACTAGAGAGTCTAAATATCCCACATGCATTTAGACCTCTAAACATAGATAGATGTCTTAATATTAAATTGGATCTCACCCCAGGGGCTTGTGCATATGTGTTTAATGCTGTTTGAGCTGCCGTTTGGGCAGTTAGTGCAGACACCCTCTAGAGCTAGCAAATAAGACATGGGAATTATATGGGACTGTTTCCACCTGGAGCAGCAGCCAGAGGCCATGCAGTAAACCCAGGGCACATCAAAGGTCACAGGGCACCTAGTGCAGGAGGCTGAGTCAAGTCCCTCGTCAATACCATCACTTGGGTCAATTCAGTCACCTACGCCTGTGCCTCTGGTCATTTAAAAGGGCCTAAGGTATGTCACCTGGCTTCTAGCTGCCACCGCAGAAAAGTACAGATGTCCATAGGTATTCAGTCTTTTTAACCTCACAGCTGAGAAGCAGCCCATTACTCTGACATGTGGCAAAGCAAAGAAATAGAAGAGTTCACTGGTGCAACAATTCCTTCACAAATGGACTCACCCAAGGTAGCATTGGAGATGCATTTTGCTTTCACTGTGAATGTTGACTAAATTACATAAAAACAAAAAAACTTCCTGAAGGATTGGAGCAGCCTCCAGCTTCTTTTCTTAAAGAGTCCGATAACAATACACCATCGATCTTGAGAGCTCAGAGCCCCAGTGTTGTGGTTATTACCTGAAACTTCTTTGTTCAGGACTGGTGCAGACTGCATCCTTTCTACTATTGTATACGTTGGGCAGTCCAAGACACTGACTGCACATGTGTTTAGCAATTATTCCCTATTCAGCAATGCTTTGTAATCTCTCAGTCTTTACACTGAATAAAACCATTGTGTCATTTTCAGATCCTCGTGTACACTATCAATTTATGTTTGCTGCAAAATGATCTGAACTTATATCCAGGGGAGATAAGTAAAACTGAAAAGCATTACCCTGCACAGAAGGGAGTGAGGTACTTTTTTGGATGGCATAGATGTTTCCATTATAATTCATTAGCTTCTGCAAAGAGGGTTTTCAGCTGTAAAGGGAATACATATTCTGTCTGCTGAGGCCGTAATTTCATCTGTGTACACATAAATATCTAATGTTTACATGCATGCATGTGTACTTACATATTCATGCCTCTGACTATATATACAAACATATATTTGGATGTTTAAAAAGCAGCACATAACTGGATATAAGTACATAGACAGTGAATTTAGTATTTGATCATGAAATACTTAAAGCTTTAACAAACACCATTAGGAACTGCCTCAGATCTCAGGTTTTATTGCAATGAGTAAAATTGTGTTTTACACACAGTTAAGGACAAAAGCCTTAAATTGTGCACCCCAGTATTTCAGATGTCATAACATAAAAGAAAAAAAAAACACAACAAAAAGGCAAAAACATCTTCTTTATAAAGTGAACATATTGTCATCTAATGCTTTGACTGACTGAGGAAAGAGGAAATAGATGACTGATGATTTTTAAGCCTTGGAGTTAATAATACTGACAATCACTAGAGAGGAAATGACATCATAAAATGCATGGCCAAATTGCAGCAAAGCTGTGATACAACCTAGTATTAATAATAGACTGAATTTTATTTCACAGACCCATTGATATGAGAAGAGGTAATAACAGAAAAAGCAAATACTGACACCATGACTTGATGATGGGGGTCAAATTCCAAGGGATAGCTGGTAAACCAGTTTTTGCAGAAATATATACATGAGCCAAAACAGAGCCAAACTTACGTTTTGCTTACCTTTCCAGTGGGTTATCCTTGGCTAGCAGCCAGACTCTCACTCAGCTGCTTACTGATTCCCCTTCCCTCTTTGGCAGAACAACAGGGAATAAATAGGAAGAAGAGAAATGAGAAAGTTCATGGGTCGAGATAAAGACAGTGAGTTTGTTTACCAGTTACTGCCATGGGCAAAACAGACTCGATTTGGGGAAAATGAATACATCATGAATTAAAATAAATATTTAATTATTGATTCAGGTAACATGAAACAAGAACAGGGAGGTTGCAGCCAGTAGACATTGTTTTTTCTCTGCTGCCACTTCCTTATCACACTCTTCCTCTGCTCCGATGTGGGCTCTCCATAGGCTGCAGTGTGCATCTGCTCTGGTGCGGGTCCTTCCAAGGGCAGCAGGAAATACCTGCTCCTCCTTTTCTTTCTCCAATCTTGGTCTTGGTGTTCACTCTGCTGTTTCTCACTCTTTTTGTTTCCTCCTGCTCTGCCTGTGAAGAGCATTTGGCCTCATAAAGCAGCCCCCCTGCCCCCAGTAGACCCTTGTTGACAGCACCTCACCAGCTACAATCAACACAGATTTTTTAAGGACCTGTTCTTAATTAGCTACCTCCTATCAGTAATAAATTGTTGACAGGCTTTTCTTTTACCATGGCCTCTAAATTCTGCATTTTTAAGTTATCAGACTTGCTAATTGTAACTTTTCTCAGATACTATGAACCCACTACAATATTTATATGCTCATGCTAAAATAACTAATATCTCTGTCTTTTAGTAATTGATAATTTACTGTGACAATAGAAATTTTACGGATGAATAAACAGATATGGAAGAAAAAATATCTATTAGAGGAACTGAAACACACTATATGACCTCTGTAAGACATTTGTTTTGGAGAAAATATGGCAGTAGCACCATTGCATCACTCTAAAACTAAGTTTGTTTTTTTTTTATTGTGTGATGAGGAAGTGGCAGCAGAGAGAAACCACTGTCTACTGGCTGCGACTTCCCCATATTTGATTCCCGTTACCTGAATCAATAATTAATGAAAATTATTTTTTTTTAAATCTAGTTTAAAGAGTTTACCCTGTTCTGTTCAGCATCCATGATGCATTAGCACTGCCACTAGCATAAATGGGTACTAGCATAATATTTTAATGTTGTAGTGGAATATTTCTGTTGAAAATTATGATTAGTACTTAATCCTGTTCAGATCAAAGATAACTACTGAGTGCAAAGAAATCCAGTAGGTGACAGCTTCTCCTACATGAGCCGTCACTGCAAGAGCACAGCTCAGTACACTTCATTGGTTAGGGGCTTGCTTTATCATTTGTGAAATAGAGTCATCAGCAATTCAGGAAAACAAGAGTTATTATTAGCTGCTTTTGTGGTCCACTTACAATTACAGTATGTGAATATGGAATGATCTATAGGAATCATTTTTTTAAAGAAAACATTGAAGAATTCTTATTAAGGGTTATAATAATTAATCACAACTGCAGATGTTACATTCAAACTTTCAGGTTTTGTCCATTCTCATTTGCAAATGCCAACCCACTCAGGATTCAGTGATGTAATACAGTACTCCTCTTAACCATTAAAAATTACATAAGAAATGTAGGGGGGGAAATCTCAGTATGTAATTATTCTTTCTAGAAAGTGTTTTCATAAGTGCATAAGTTTGACTTAAGTAATTTTATTATAAAATGAAAGGGCACAGCTCTGGAGAGTATCACACAGTCATCATAATAAAACATCTTCATAACTAGTGGAATTTGGATTACCAACTAAATGCAAAATATTAGCACAGAAGCTATTGCTACCTGTCTGCTGTTTCTAATTATTTGGGTTATGTAGACCCAGGTTCATGGGGGCCTCATGTGTGTTGTAGAAGCTGTTCCTTTCTGCATAAATTATAGTATAACTTGCTTTAGTTAGAAGCAGATTAGGCTCACCTGTGTAATGGTGACAATAACTGATATAAAGGCAACTAACTTACACCAACTTCCAAATCATTTTACTTCTGAGCTTTGCCTTGATGTCTTCTCACTATCACTGATAAATACTCTAAAAAGTGGAGGGTTTTTTGAAATAAAAGTTTCTCAGTAAATTGGTACAGACGGCTCTATCAGAACCTAATTATGACTGTGGAGCCAGAAAATAGATTGCATTTCCCATACATTATTAATGCTCTTCAAATCCTCATTTGTCATGTTCAAGGTTATGTAGAGCTGACATTCAAGGAACCCAAACTCCTTGCTAAACTCATTTCGACAATCCAAGTCCTTTATAACACCATCTTCTTAAGCTCTTGGATAATATTAAAATTATAACACCATTCTCATGGGATTGTACAGAAAACATAAAGTTGTAAGGAATTATTGATGATGAAAATTAATTAAGTTCAGTACCATAAGAAATAATTTCATTAACAGGCTTTCACTTATATAATAGTTAAGCAAATGTATGTATAAAGAATTAATTTTGTAGGACCAGCTAATGTTTACTACATGTATGTGTAAGCAGTTAGGCACATTAAGACCTGTAACTAATACAGAGGCACATGACTAGAAGGTGATACAAAATATTATTAGTAAATCCACATCGATTCTGAACATTTTTAATAGAAGACATCACAGTTCAAGTGGTAACCATAAAATATACGTGTGATTTTTAGCACTAGGTACAGGGGACATTTTATAAAAATCTAAAACCAGATTGTACCCACTTACTTACTCTGAGTACTCCTAAAGAAGTAAGATAAACTTTGTAAGAGTAAAATAAGTCTTAGGCTTTCAGCATCTTGCTATTTATTCTAACGCTCAAAAAAATAACTTTGAAAACAGAAGTCAAATGAAATTATGTGAAATTGTCATACTCTCCAGCTTCCACTTAGTTTGGTGATGCATCAAACAATATTGGAGAAGTCTGTGATGTTTCAGGCTTTTTATTATATCTTGGTATTTCAGTACAGAAAGGTACTCTGCTTTATTTCAGCCTAAGTAAACACCAATTCCATTAGGAAAAAGTGTGCATTCACAGTTATCTGTGACAAAAGATGAGAAAAAATGTATTATGAATGCAGTAGATACCTAAACATCTGAAAAGTATAAAGCTTCCCCCATTCTATTCACCACTGTTTATACTTGCTGAAGCTATAAACCACTTGTTAGAAGAAAAACCATATAGCAAATTAGATACTGGCACATAGCTGTTGGTCACTTACCACAGAGTTATCCCAAGAACAGCTACTTAAACTTTTATAGTATCTTATCATGCCGAGACATCTTATAGTACTTTACGATATTGCATTAAAATTGAAGGCTAATCCATTTTGCGGACTTACTGTTCAGATAAAATGAGAAAAAATCCCAGGGACCAAATTAAACATGTGTGCAACTTCTGTCATCTCTCTACAGTTACACAGTTGATAACTACTCCACTGAAAACCAGTATGTCTTATATTTAGATCTAAAAAAGGCACTTGCAAGGTAGGGCAAATTTTAAAAAGCAAAAAAAGCTATTTATGGGCCTCTCTTTTCCAGTAATCCCTTTGCTATTATTTCAGATACTTAGATTTGAGTAGGAGCTTCTTATTATTATTCTCTTATATCATGATTCTCCATCATCTTGATCTTGCTGAGAAGCTGCTACTCTTCCAATATGTGTGTGTGTTTGAAGGAGACGCTATGCCATCATGTTTTGCTGATCTAAATATGATGTGAAAATAAACAATATTACAACTTGCTCATGATATTGAGAAGGAGTTTGCTAAGAAGAATTAAACCTCTGCTTAAACAAAATATCCTGAACAGTCAGAAAACATGAATCTGAATCAACACATTTGTTTTACTTTTGCAAACTTCTATTTAGAATAGAGTCTGGAAAACTTTAAGTAAAGATGATACTTTGGTTCTCATGTCAGTAGACAAAATTAAATAAATAAAATTAAAAGGAATTTTAAAAAGGAAACATGCTCAGTTATCATACCAAGTAACCACAAAAGCTAGAGGACAGTTATAGGCAGGAAAGAAACCACTTACAAAGATGCATGTGACCAGAGAACTAGAACTAAACTTGATACCAGAAAACATAGGAGCCGAAAATGTTCAGTCTGCCTAACACAGAGAACAAATTGCAGTCTTAATTTTAAGTGTTTAAATAAGTGCTGAAACACACAGTTGAGTAGGAAAACGTGACTATTAGAAATCTTCAGAGGAATGTCGAGCACATCTATGTGGACACCACTAGCTCTATCCCTAAGGTTAGCGATTGTATGACATGACCTTTTGGACTCGAGTAAGTAATCCTTGTCAAGGAATTGCACAGGTCTGCTTCAGCTTCTGAAGGACTGCCTCCTCCTTGGTTTCAGATGGGATCTGACTAACTTGATAGTCTGAGCTTTCTAGCATCTGTGACATAAAATGCAGTGAACAGTCAGTGTGAGAGACTGAAAGAGTTAATGTCTCAAATATTGTGGTGGGGCAAGTTCTGCCTAAGGACAAATTCTGCAGAACAACGAACCTCCTCCCAACTCCCCCCACACACACACCCCCCTCCACCCCAGCAAGGAACCCCAGGGGAAAAGAAGCCGATCAGCACCCATCAGCAGCAGGATGGGGAGGGTGCGCAGCTCCCTGGTCCGATTGTGCTGTTCTGATACTGCTGAGCCGGGCAGCTCACCGTGCATGGCCAAAGATCGAACAACCGTCATGTCTGCGGGGAAGGGGAAGTTACTCCCCTAACGACCCCCAAGCCCACTGACCCATTTCCCAAACGTTCGGAAAGCACAAACTGCACATGGCACCTAATTAGCCTAATGAGTTTGAGCGTCCACCCGAAGGAGGGGCAAGGAGATGATAAAAGGGTGCAAACTGAAGCCCCGCATGCACAAGCCCTCTGGAACTGGACCCCTCAGCTGACTGGACCAATGGTGGACCCAGGACTGGTGAAATCCTTCTCTGTTCCTCTCTCTTTTTTTTTCCCTTTTTTCCATAAACCCTACATCTCATCCCTTTAGACATAAACCGTTGACCAAGTCTGGGACTAGGAGCGGATCCAGCCGCCCCCAGGTTCCCCTCTGAGAAGGAGTCTAGAAAACAAGGGGGTCCACTCTGAACCTCCTGACTCAATGGGAGGGCTCTCCTTATTCTCTTCCCCGAACTGATCCCCAAATAAGCAAGGCTTGTAGTATATGTTTGGTGATGTATGGTTAGCACCTGTTACACTGTCTACTGATGTAGTTTCATGCCAGTTCTTGTTGTGAGCATACCAATACATGTTGTGAGCATGCCAGTTCTTATTGTGAGCAAACAAAAGTTGAATTTTGTGAGTTAAAGGATCTCTGGTGTCATTTCACCTCAATCCTGACCTGGGAATCAGCAAACCTGAGTCGTCATCCTGAGAAATTGGGACGTGACAGTTAGTACCTGTGCTCAGTCTTGACACCGTTCATAAATTTGTAAGGCTCTATTTTATCTTTCTTTAGTTACTGATTTTCTGCACTCAAGAGCCCTGGACTATTTGTATTCTTCGTCATCTTTATGCCACTCCATACTGTCAAACCTCCTTGTTGCTGTTTCTGATTTTTTTTTTAAACTCTATACAACCTTTTTGAGATGAGAGGCCCAGAAGTGAAAGCAATATTCAAGATGTGGCTGAATCATACATTTATTCAGTGAAAGAATTATTTTCCTCTGTAATCCTAACATCTGGTTAGCTTTTCTGCTTGCTGCTGAACGTTGAGCTTATGTTTTTGCAGAACTATTTGTCATAACCCAAGATCCTGCTTCTGATCGAGAACACTCAATTCAGAGGCAATTGTTTTGTTAAGTTTTGACTTCCCTCGTGCATATTTGTGTACTGTGATTCTGTGTGTGTAGAGATGAATGTATGTGAATCACATCACATTTATCTACATTGATTTTAATCTGAAATTTTATTTCCTTTTTTTTCCTTTTGAACCTTCCTAGTAAAATAAATGTGGTATTCTATAGCTTATAGAGCTATATAGTTTCCCTATGTACTCCAGTTTTTGGTTAAAGAACTAGAAAGTAATGGACAAAATCCATTTTGCGTTAAAATGAATAAATTTAGTTGAATTTTTGTTGGTTGTTTCAATCTCGATCTTCTGGCACAAGAGGTGATCCATATGTCTTCCTCCTCTTCCTGGACTGAGGCAAATCCTACATTCAGCCTTCGGTGAAAGCATTGTTAAAGTCTGCACTGTCACCCAGCTTTTTTTTTTTTTTTTTTTTTAAATTATTTGCCATTAGTTAATGCCATTAGCAAACTCCTAAAAGTACAGATGTTAGTATTTAATGCAGATACTTAGAAAGACTAACAAACTTTCAGGAACTTTCAGGATAATCGCACTCCCTTCAGTAATGTACTTTTGAGATAGGTGCTGTCAACTGCACAATTCTAGTACTAAGTTTGTGTCATTGTATCAGATTCTCTACAGATAGATCACACTTCCTTCCTCTAGCCAAAATAAATCATCCATTACAAGATCTATCAACGTGAAATGTTTGTGAAAACAGTAAGCATCAAAAAGCAAAAGGGTATTCCAGTACTTAATTGTAACCCATGGTTAGCTGCCTGCTCTGATAGTATCAGGGAATGTCAAAATACAATATGAATTTGACACATATTTACTGTAAGTTTCCTTAAAGGATATTTGCAGGATGATAACATATAAATTATCTTATTTTATAAACAAAATAGTCTATGTCCCAACTTCCACTTGGAAAACAAATATGCTATGTCATAAGCACAAACAATCCCAGACTGAAAAAACAGGCACAAACTAAAGTATCTTTGCTATCCACAGGTAGCAAAATAGCCTCAACACACTGTGAAAATGGGTCAAAAATGCAGAAGGATCATAAAGACCTTCTGAAAACAATAGTCTGAAAACAAACAGGGAAAATGTGCTCACACCAAAATTTGCTAAATTGTTGTCTCCCTAGGAATTTATGTATTATTTGAAGACTCTCAAACCAGGCCAGTGTGTTAAACAGTGTCAATCCAAAACCAATAATACAGTCAGTTCCAATGCCGAGGTCTTCAGCTTATAGTTTGAGGGCCATGAAGCCAGCTGGGTGTGTTCTTGTGTAATCTCCAGGATGCTTACCAAACGTCGGCGGTCACATAATGGATGTGTTTTGGGGTGGGAAAGTGAGGGGGAATGCAGCCTTATCTGAGGCTTTTGTAACAGAGAAACATGGACCCCTGCGGTCACCATATGCCACAGATTTTCTCTGTGTCTGTTCCACTGAAAACATAACCAAAACCAGATAATAAAGACTGAGTGATATCAGATTTTGTCCTAAAATGCAGGTATTGACCTAGTTCCAAAAGGAAAGTGAAGTAACAGCTTTCACATAATGAATGCACTGGTGCATAATTTAAAACATATCTATACTATATTTTAGCTTTGATTTTATATACCATATTTCAATGCATTATTTAATTATACACAATAAATATAGCAAATAAGGAGTAGATTATTAAATTAATAAATAATGCAGTAGATTTGGTACGAATCCTTTAGAAATATAATATTCAGAAATAAATCAGTGTGCCTTAAGATATTTGTTCTTTGAGGAATTCATTTTTGCAATACATTTGGGTTACGTATTGAAACCTTTTCAGTACCTTTTCTGTCCTTGACTACAGGATGTATTCCAGTCTGTATCACAAATAAGGTGAAAAACATTTTGTACAGCTGAGTTAAAAATCACCTTTCTCAGTTTCAGGGACATCCCCAAGTTTCAGTATTATTCTGTAGTAGAAATAGATCCATCTCTATTTGGATACTGCTGAAGATTTTTTGGTGACCAAATTTTAGTGACATATTCCCTCTTCTCCTCACAGTTTTTGGTGATAAATCATTGTGGCTGAATTTTCTGTCATGCATTGTTTGGTATAAGTTAATATTGTTCATGCAGCCTGCCCTCATAGTTTGAAAAGCAGGAAGGAATCATGGGTTTCTTTGAAGTTGTGCCTTCTTCACCTTTTTCTACAAATCATTTCCTCATACAACTACAGTATTTAATACTAATTTAATTTAGCATGATATGTTGCCATGTAATGTTTAAGTTGTATGAATATTTAAGAAATATAAAAGAGACTCACAGTGACATGGGGATGACTGGCAAAACAAAGAATATCAAAGAAGTAGTTGATGAATTATTTTACTATTTTACGCAGACTGCTTTCTTCTCAGCTGGGAAGATGATATGAAGTTGTAATGCCTTCTCCCTTTTACACGTTCCTGACTTCCTTAGCAGGAGGAGCATGGCTGTGGAACTCAGATCCTTGCAAGTATCTGCCAATAGCATACACCTAATTTACTACATTTTTATATACATATGCACATGTGTGCACAGAGACACACATATTTCAGCCTCAAGAAGTTAGCAGAAGTTAGCATGCTTCAAGGGTTTTTAAGGACTTTAGAATGATGTCTTGCCACCGAACTTTAACATGAATGAATAGTGAGGAAATGGAAAAAGACTCACAAACACTGGCAGAAAGGGAGGACTGGAGTACTATGATGTAAGGTAGTAATTTCATCCAACCTTTTCGCACTCTGATTTTCTTGTCTTCAAGAGCTGTTTAGCTGGACTAAGACCACTGACTTCTAACTTGAAGGGCTACATTGCAATAAATATCCTTGCCTTTCCGGATTCCCCAGGCCATTTAGAAGATTAAAGTTCTCCTTGTGAAGCAGTTGAAAGAAAGATTCTTGCTTTCATTTCAATGTACGTGTGGAATGAAGACCAGATTGAAGTGGGCCATCGTGTCAGATATACATATGTGTAGGACTTTGCTGGTTATCTTAAAATATAGCTGTTTCTTAAAACAGTTAATAATGAGTGAAAAGGTGGTGAGTACAGAAGGCTGTCAAGTGCACATGAGGAAAGAAAACGTGACTGCAAAGCGAGAGGCAAAGTGGAAGTATTCCAATATACAATATTCCAAATGAATGAGTCAATCATTTCTGAAAAGTATTACTGGTCTTGATTCTGATGCTGTATTTATTGGTTAGATTGTTCTTCATTTGCTTAAGTGCAAGTGAAACATCACAGTCATTATCCATCTAAATAAGGTCTCCATGAGATTTTCATACTATCTGTCACTTTATAACTCTTGCAGTAGAATCTATTTCAATAACAGCATTGCTTTTATTACTTGGCTATGTATGTGACTCCTGTTACACTGAACATTAGTTAAATTAAGTGCCTTTTATTTAATATCTTATGTGCATTGGATTTTTTTGCTTCTGGTGTGTTTTATAGCTTCTATAGATTGTCATAGTGTAATATGAATTAAACTTGATAGAAAAGATAGAATCCATGATTCTATGATTCTAAGTGGCTTGAGTAACTCAATCAGCAATTTTCTCAGTGCTTTCTGTCTGCTAAGAGGGAAGTTTTTAAACAACTGAATTATTTGAATAATACTAAGAAGCATGAAGAACAATTAATCATGCAAGGTTTTTTCTTTCTTTCAACTTCATTATTGTAATCTTATCATGACTTTTCTTGTCACATGCCACCAGTGCTGATTGATGTGACTGTGTGACAAAACAGCTGAAGAAGGTATTATCTAATTTTTTTGTGAACCCTTTGGGCCTGAACAGAGGTAAATCTAAAGATTATCTTAGAGTAACTTAGAAACCTAGAGAAAGTTATTTATTTCCCTAAAGTTGAGAGGTTATAGGAAGATTTCAAACATGTTCTGTTCCATTCCAGCAAAGATCAAGGCATCTGAGAAGAGCCTCACATAAACTAGTTTCTTCCTCCACTATCCATAGTAGAATAAAAAAATGACCCCTTATCTCCTGCTTCAGGTTATCAATACACTTAATTTTCCAGTTAAACAAGTATAGATGTCAATTTAATGCTGTAAAATAAACACAGTGTAAGCCACTTTAATATGCTGCTACCATAACAAATACATTAGTGCTAGAGTTCATGGTAAGTGTTAACTTAAAGGGGAAAGAATTTCTCCCCTTCAAGAAAGTTGAATATGGTAATACAAAAAGTCATATTTGCAGAACCTGATGTAAGAGTCTGTCATAAAAAAATATTTCTTTCCTGTCCCCTCATGTCCTCTGCCTGATTTTGCGAAATGCAAAGTGCACTAAAATCACTGGAATACTGAAAGTAGGCTGATTCTGCTAGGCAAAAAGGATAGTACCAGCTTATCTGAAAGACTGAGTGAGATCTGATGGGTTATATAATGAGCCATGTTAAATACTGACTTTACTGTATTAAAGTAATTTTAGCACCTGCTACAATTTTTTTTCCCTGCTCACAAATAAAATTCATTCATTTCAGTCTTAATATGTGCTTCTCAAGCACAAGCCAGACCCCAATAAACTGCTTAGTAGCTTGTTTGCTCACTTTCTTGCTTTCTTGCTTAATTTATGATTAACTTTTTTAGAAATATTCCTTAAATGATACAAGCTTGAACAAATACTTAGTCTTTGTGTCCAAAAATGAGCACCCACATTCTTATATTTTGGCATTCTGATCCCCTAAATTACTGAATACATGCATCTCCCAGGTATTCAATATGAATAATTTAATGTATGTTTGCTATCCTGTGAATCATCATGACAAAGAACAACCTCAAGTACTCACTGGATGGTGGGTAGCTATTAGGGAATGGTAATTAATTTCTCTCATGAAGTTATCTGGTACTAATGTGATAACAAAGCAAAACAAAATACCTTTTGTTTTGTTGTTGATTTGCTGTGTGTTTTTTTTTCTTTTAAATTTCAAACAATATGCCAATTCTTTTACCTTTATTATGTCTGACAAAGATTTTGAGCCACTTCAATTTTTCTACTATATTTAGGAGTTTATTCTAAAGGAAAAATTGGAAAATTATGATCCTTTTTGCCCTATTTTAGTTTCCTGGAGCCTAAGCATTGCTGATAACCCTTAGTTTTTTTACAGACCTGTGATTTTCTAAACACTCTGGCAAGCGTATCTTTTTATGTATGTTGGTGAAAGTCTAAAACCTTACCATTCCAGTGCACCCTATAAATCTCCCTTTCACATCCCACTATTCTCTATTTTTGTTCCCTGCTAACTATCCCAGTCCCTACTATCCATGGTCTGACCTTTTCACTTTTCTGAATTGGTATATTTAATTCAGTGTTCAAGACTGAGTGCTGCTGATTCCCATATTTACTCTATCTTGTCCAGTCCTTTACATTTTGTTTTCTCCTATGGGATTTTTTTTATCATAAAGCCATAGAATGCAACTCTATGCACATTTGATGTAAGTAAGTACAGGTTTAGCTCGCCTAATAGTTCTTTAGAATATATGAAACAAAGTTTAATGTTTGGCATATTTTAGGAGAGCACTTTGTAGCTAAAATATACTCAGGAGATTGCTATTTAAATGACAAGATAACTGCTTATTAAATGATGTATCTATTTTAAGACCAGAAGATTGGTGACTTTTTTTTTTAAACTTCTCTGGAAACTTAAAGTGGTAGTTTTCTCCCTTCATAATTCAGGCAATTTTTTTCCTATGGAATCAATATGAAAATAGCAACATTTTCTGGATTAAAAGCTTACCACTGCTTTAGTGAAAATTTTATTTCTTTGCTTGAGTAATTTCTCTGACCTTCTTTCTATTCCATTTTTTATTTATATAGAATAAGACATTGTTATTTCTCAATTTAAATTGCTTTTTATCCATGCAGGACAAATTAAAATGGAACTCTTAAGGGAATCATATCATCTTGATTACCATACTAAAATAGAGGCAGGTTCCACCACCATTGCTCACTGACCTGTGTCTATGAGTTCTTATTTCAAATTCCAGCTCTGTAAGTGACTTTGGGCTACTTAGTTAACCTCTGTGTACTTGGCTTTCTCTCTCTGAAAATTATTTATAATATTTTTTGGAGCTTTGCAAAAGATCTGGTTTGTTTTGTAAACACAAACCAACTCTAAACTATGCTTATGATTAAAATCATATGACCTGAAGATCTCATGTAATCATGTTACTATTTCTTGAACTATTGTGATTTTTCATAAAAAGTGAATGAAAGGGGCAAACAATTGTAAGAGTTCTACCTTTAGGCTGCAGGTCCAGAAAGACTGTGAAGGCTAGCATGAGCACTGGGGGTTGCCTGGGCATATGCATGTATACAAATGTTCACTTATGACAAAGGGATCTGGAGAGGCTTACTTCTAAAATAAATACCTCAAGTTAGCATTGTGATTTTTCTCTTACTCTTTCAACTACAGAGCCATCGTGAGCAAATGCTCATTTCACTTCTTTTTTCACCTTCCTCTTTGGTATTTCAGCTTATTTCTCCTTAGTTTGCTGAATTATTTTAACTTAGTGGTACAAAGACTATCTGTATTCCAACCTTTACTTAACTATGTGAGCCATTAGAGTGAGAGCTGGTTGAATGTCTCACAAGATGTACAACTATTGATTGTGTATCTGTGCCTGTGCTTAATTTTCTAAAAATATCAGCATCAAGGGAGCTGTGAACAACTTAGACACCCTTTATCTCTTTGTTTATTTGTTATTTTTGAAGATATATATGTGCTCTTTGGCCATTAAGTTTTCATTCCATTCTTTAATACAGCAGAGGATAGAACTCATTAATCATACGCCAGGCTGGGGAACTATAGTTATAACTCTCAAGTTTCAGAGCAGTAAACAGAAAATGTTATCTTTAATCTAGAAACAGATTTAGTCAGTCAATGAAAAGCTATCTTCATTGTTTTCCATTAAATATCACTCTCTGCTTTTGATTCAGTAACTGATCTGATAGTTGCTGTTTCTATAGAAAACTAAAATAACACGATTGTTACAGTATTCAATATGCTAAACATCTACTTAGTAGCTGAGATTTATATCGTGCAAATAAGAATGCTTATTATTTATTTAATTCAAACTCTGATTGGTCTTGTATTAGAAAGTAGAAACAGAACTTTATCTATGTGTATTAACTGTACATAAGTGGTCATGTTTTTAAGATTTTTAATATGATAAAGTAACGATTATGCATAATCAAGTATGATCAAATATAGTGTTGTGGTTTAACCCCAGCCAGAAACTAAGCACCACACAGCTGCTCACTCACTTCCCCCCATCCAGTGGGATGGGGGAGAGAATCGGGAGGAAAAAGGTAAAACTTGTGGGTTGAGATAAGAACAGTTTAATAGAACAGAAAGGAAGAAACTAATAATGATAATAATAACAATAATAAAATGACAATACTAATAAAAGGATTGGAATATACAAAAAAAGTGAGGCATAATGCAATTCCTCACCAATTGCCGACTGATGCCCAGTTAGTTCCCGAGCAGTGATCCCCCCAGGCCAACTCCCCCCAGTTTATATACTGGGCATGGCGTCCCATGGTATGGGATATCCCTTTGGCCAGTTTGGACCAGCTGCCCTGGCTCTGTCCCCTCCCAACTTCTTGTGCCCCTCCAGCCTTCTTGCAGGCTGGGCATCAGAAGCCAAAAAATCCTTGAATTGGTCTAAACACTACTTAGCAACAACTGAAAACGTCAGTGTGTTATCAACATTCTTCTCATACTGAATCCAAAACATAACACTATACCAGATACTAGAAAGAAATTAACTCTATCCCAGCCAAAAACGGGACATATAGAAATTAAAGATTACCTTGCAAAACCTGTATCTGAGAGTGATCAAACATTTCTAAGTAAAGATAAGGTTTGATGCAAAGTAGATTTTTGCTTTCCTAAAGGTTGGTATGACCATGTTGCAGTCATATTTGCATGATAATACATGTACATTTGAACCAGGGAGTGATGTGCAGAATTGCTCATAGCAATATTTATTAATACTAATTGAGATTGAACTGGTTTTGGCTGGGATAGAGTTAATCTTCTTCATAGTGGCTGGTATGGTGCTATGTCTTGGGTTTGTCACCAAAACAGTGCTGTTTTAGTTATTGCTGAGCAGCGCTTGGACAGTGTCACGGCCTTTTTTTGTGCTTTCACGCTGCCCCACCAGCGAGGAGGCTGGGGGGGCACAAGGATTTGGGAGGGGACACAACCGGGACAGCTGACCCCAACTGACCCGAGGGATGTCCTGTACCACACATTGTCGTGCTCAGCAATAAAAACTGGGGGGGGGAAGTTTGCCAGGGCTGCTGTTGCTCAGGCACTGGCTGGGCATCAGCTGGCTGGTGGTGAGCAGCTGGGGCTTTGCATCACTTGTTTTTGTTAGTTTCCTTTCGCTTTGAAGTGAGGGGACTAAACCACAGCAAACTCTTTAGATTCAGGGTATCTCTCTGGGAAAAAAAAAAAAAATTTGCTCAAGTTGGTAGGAACATAGTTTATTTGTTTCACTGTTAGCAGCGTGAAAGAAGGAAGGAGGCCTAGTGACAACATGTGACTAGATCAGTCTATGCAATCTTAGACCAATTAACCTGTGGACAACCAGTTTTTGATGGTGAACAGAAAAAGTAATCCCCCCTCCTGCCAAGTAGTAATAACTTCTTTACAATTAGTAATCTATGTAAGTAATAACTCCTTAAAAAAAAGAATTTGAAGTCTCTGACTTATTCCAATGTACCTTGATATAACTATTATATTTAAAGGCTTTCTGATCAGAAATCATTTGTTTGTTGCACGATATGTTGTCAGACTACTGACGGACTAGTCTCTGACTTTTCAGCTTAACATCATTCTCTAACTGTAACTTCTCAATCTTGTTTCTTATTACAACGGATACAAACTAATTGGTTTAGGTGTCATAAACTAATAGTTTTCTTTCTCAAGGGCTGTCGTGCCCTATCACCACATGTTTTCTTACTTCTTTTTTACTTATGAAGTTAAGCCTGACATGTGATTGCTTTTATGGAGACATCTCAGTACCTTCAGATTCCAACATAACAATTTCTTACAAAGGAACTGCAATAACTGTTCATTCAGAATTAGAGACACCTACCCTCTAATTCACCATGTATAGTGATTGAACATTTGCAAAAATCCCCATTTACAAGAGACAGTAGAAATTGCATTGGAATGCTGATGATGCTGAAACTAAGTTACATTTAAAATGGGGACAGGAAATCACTTTGTTTATGCTACAGTTTGGCTGGAAAGAAAACCCGCAGCTGGTGCGACCCTAAACTTGGAGCAGGCTGAGATTCCGCACCATGACTTTGATGTCAAACAGACTCTGTCTTTATATCTCTATAGCAAAGAGTGAATGAGGCAGGGCTAGTCTATTTACAGCCTTTGATATTTTCATGTGAAGTAAGTTAAACAACCAAGGCTATAGGGTTGCTAGCTAAAATATGAAAGTCTCTGAAAAGTCTGTCTTTCATAATTCCTATTTATTGAGGAAACTCTTAACCAGTGATTATAAAATAGATCATTAGCCTTGGCTCCACTGTTACCAGATAGCAAATGACACTGTGCGAAAATCTCTCCCTCTGTGACTAGCAGAGTAATACCTAATTTTTTGAAGGATAGATCTTGAATGTCACGGCAATCCTTACACTTATGACCTCCAGGTTAGAAATAAAAAGGCATCCTGAAAATGCTCTTCTTGGTATAAAATGCAGCAGATAATCTTAAACTTCACAGGTTGCTGTGAACAAATTGCCTGCATGTTTTTCTCTCTATTCCAGCTTACCATCGAATGTAAAGAATAATTTTTCAATGGGATTGATGTTGGATATGTCAGAAATTCCCATCGGAGGAAAATCCAGACAGATGCATTATGTAATGATAAATAAGTAAAAAACATTTCATCAGCAATAAAGTCAAAGATTTCTCATTAGTAGGATTTAGACTCAGTATCAGTAACAGTACATCCTCAGCAGAGAATAATAACTACTGAATCCAAGAATATTCAAAGCTAGATTCAAAATTTATTTTACCGATTTGGCTTTCCCAGAGTAAGTTGGCTATATCTCTATATGTGTGTATCTGTCTATCCATATGTATATCTACCTATCTATATACATATCTAAATATGTATGCATGCATTCAACACATGCAAGTGATTGCTTCTTCCTATCCAGTGAAAGAACAGAGATAGATTTGTATTGTAATTTCAGGAAGGAACTCATTTATAACAGGAGGAGGAACTGCCACAGCAGGTGGCTAAGTAGGAGAGTAAGAATGATATTGGAATAGGAACAGTGAGCATCAGCTTAAGGAGGTGGGGTTTTTTTGAACATATCAAGACAATTTCAAGACACCTCTTCTGCTAGGAAGGAGAAAACACTAGCATCTCCAAATGTCCAGCGTGTGGATGAGGAAATTTGGACAATGAAGGCACAGGTATCCCCTGGTCCCACAGAGAAACAGCTATCACAGTTCACTTTGATATCTCAGCCCTTACTCATTCCAGAAATAGGACTTCCAAATGAGTGTGCATATATATCTGTGTGGCTTTTAACAAAAATATCAAGTGCCAGAAACCCAATCCCTGATAGAAAAAGGTCATTCTGTCCTGAAAGAGTGCATAGACTTTCAACTAGGCAGGTGAAAAGTAACAAAGGCTTGGAAGAGAAGCGAGAGAGTTGCTGATGACAGAATGTAAATTTTTTTTATCATTTATTGTCACTGGAATGAGGTTCTGCTTACCTTAGAGCAAAATAAGGTCTTTGAAAAGTTAAATAATATGCTGGTTTCATCTTTTTTAATGGTTTTGAACTTTTAAGAAATAGATGTTAATTCTATGGAAGAAAGACCCCATCTTCTGTTTCCAAATAGCAAACCCACTGCAATAAATTAAACAAAATATCAGTCGTACAAGTTATAGGCTGCTAACCTGATTTCACTCTAGAAAGACCAGGGGTACCATAAGGAAGAGCAATTCTTTAGAGATCTGAAGCAAAAGGAGCAGGTGGCTTTAAAAGCATCAGTAATGGTCAATAAAAAGAGGTGATTCAAAAGAATCTTCCCAAGGGAAGAAAATATAACCTGATTGGCATAAAGTAAATGAGAGTGTAATGAGAGACATCTGCATATTGGAATTTCCTTTCCTTCCTGTATTGCAGAGATTTTTCACTAGCGTTAAATTAATATTTTTATTCTATCAGTTCCTTCTGGTTCACAGCTAAGACTTAGAAGATACAGGATTTTTCTTTATACAAAGAAAAAAAACAACAAACAAAAACAATCAAAAAAACTAGCCCCCCCCCCAAAAAAACCCAAAACCAAAGCAAAGAAAAAAAACAAACAACAAACACCTTTTTAAAAGTTTCCTTATGTGCTGTGCAACTCTTTGTTGATATGACTAGGCAGATACTCTGTCTTGAAAAAGTTGCTAGGTAATGTTTCAATAATATATATTATTTTTTGTTATCTATAGAAATAACAGTCTGAGAGTTTCAGTCTATGGGAAGCTCAAACACCAATATGGCACTCAAACACATTAAAATGCTAAATGACCAGAGGAAAAATAAATTACTCTTGAGAACAGCTTATAATTACCCCAAGGAAATATGTAACAAGTTTTATCTCATCATTTCAATCCCATTAATCCATGCAATCTTGCATTTTGTCTTTTTCTGAAAGTTTGTCCCGAGCTCCTCCTCTCAAATCTTTATCTCAAGATTGATTTCTAGTTCTTTCCATATTGCTCCTTTTGCTACTTAGTTCCATATTTTGACCTGCCTGTTTGTTAAGTAGCTCTAGTGGAATTGTATTTAGGCTAGTCACCTTATTAACTGTAATCCTTTCCTTTTTATTTTTTAGTTCTTTGTATACTACTGTCCTGACTGGCTTATGGCTGTCAATTATTTCTTTATTTTTCTGACTGTAGATGAAGTCATTGTATTCCCAAGAAGAAACCCAGGACCTCCACACCACAGCTATATTCACTTATGTATATGGGTCATACTTGTTACATTTCCTTGAACCATAACAAAACAATCCTAAAGTTTTAAGAGCTTAATACACAAAGGTGCCCGAGACTCAGTGACAATATCCCTTTCTTGTGTACTCTGCCACCCTGTGAAATCTGCATTGCTAAATGATGAACATAGGCAGAATAACATTGAGGAAAATTTATAAAACTTTAATAAGATTTACAAAACACTGTGTGCAGAGTATGGAGACATCTCACTCCACAGAAAATGTAGATGGGAAAGGAAACCCCTACCTTTCTCAATGAAATAAGCATCCACCTTGAGGCTGGGACTGTTCCTTCTGTTATGATATCACTGCTGAATACACTGTTGGAGATAAAACTGTCAGCTCCTCTTATTTTCTGATCACACACTTAATAGTCTAGTAACAAACGTAGTCAGATGAAATCCTAGAGGCAGAAATTCAAGCATTCCTATTTCTGCTATGACATGATGACTTTTACTTTGATTGTTCACTATCTTACAAGCATGTGTTTAAGGACACTTAAAATTGTGTATCTCAACCAGTTTCATGAGAAGAGTACCCTGTTTTATATATATAAAAGGACTGGTGTCTGTGCCTTCCATATAAATAAGCTTTACTGCCCAGTATTACTAACACATTTAAACAATTTTTTTCCCACTGATACTGAAATAGTTTTCACAATGTGAAAGAGCATTAGAACAACAACTTGAGCCACCATATTGGGAAGCTTTCTGCAGAACATGCTAGACACTCCTGTAAATTCAAATCTCCAATTCCCAAATTTTCAATATCCTGGTGATTCTATAAGCATTTTGTTATTGTAGAGGCATTCTACATAAAAACCAATTTGGTGAATGTGGTTGATGTACTGTGTTTGCCTGGCAAGCTACAGGGTAGATTCTGTGAGAAGCTGCTGGAAGCCTCCCCTATGTCCGATGGAGCCAATGCCAGCCGGCTCCAAGATGGACCCACAACTGGCCAATGTTGAGCCCGTCAGCAACACTGGTAGTGCCTCTGGGAGAACAGATTTAGAGGGGCGGGGGGGAACTGTGCACCAGCAATTACAGCCAGAGAGATGAGTGAGAACATGTGAGATAACCAGCCCTGCAGCCCCCCAGGTCAGTGCAGAAGGAGGGGAGGAGGTGCTCCAGGCGCCGGAGCAGAGATTCCCCTGCAGCCTGTGGTGATGAAGACCATGGTGAGGCAGGCCGTCCTCCTGCAGCCCAGGGAGGTCCACGGGGGAGCAGATCTCCACCTGCAGCCCGGGGAGGTCCCCAGGCCGGAGCAGGGGGATACCTGAAGGAGGCTGTAACCCTGTGGGAAGCCCGTGCTGGAGCGGGTTTGCTGGCAGGACTTGCGACTCCACGGGGGACCCATGCTGGAGCAGTCTGTGCCTGAAGGACTGCAGCCCGTGGGAAGGACCCACACTGGAGAAGTTCGTGGAAGACTGTGTCCTGTGGGAGGGACCCCATGCTGGAGCAGGAGAAGAGTGAGAGGGGTCCTGCCCCTGAGAAGGAAGGAGCAGCAGAGACAATGCGTGATGAACTGACGCCAAGCCCCATTCCCCGTCCCCCTGTGCTACTGGGAGGGAGGAGGTAGAGAAAATTGGGAGTGGAGTAGGGAGGTGGTAGAGCAATCAAGATTGAATTTGAGCCTGGAAAGAAGGGAGGGTGGGAGGAAGGTGTTTAAAGATTTGGTTTTATTTCTTATTACCCTACTCTGATTTGATTGGTAATAAAATAAGCTAATTTCCCCAAGTCAAGTCTGTTTTGCCCATGACAGTAATTGGTGAGTGATCTTTCCCTGTCCTTATCTTGACCCACCAGCCTTTTGTTATATTTTCTCTCCCCTGTCCAGCTGAGGAGGAAAGTGATAGAGCAGCTTTGGTGGGCACCTGGGGTCCAGCCAGGGTCAACCCACCACAGCTGAGAACAGTTGCTGCTGTCAGTATAAATAGGAAAGGGCTTAAAGGGCTAAAAAAAGCCTTCTAGCAGTTAAGTACCTGATGTTCATGAGGGGTAGTGGGGATGTTGTTAGCAGTAGCCTACATGTCTAGGTAGCTTGGGTGCTAGCTTACTGAAAACACTGTGGATTGGTTTTGAATTTGGATACCAAAGGTTGCAATTAGGCAATAAATTCTATCACAGGGCCTAGTCATGAAATGGTAAGTTATTTATTAAAGTATTCACAAAATTCTGAAATCTTCTAAACCGTGTAGATGTGGTCTATGATTTTAAAAATCTTTTCTTACAGCTACTGTTTATTTATTAGCATTTCTTACCAGTTATTCATTTCTTCTAATTTTTTAGTATTTGCAGTTTTTAAGTTCTGTTGGTTTGTTTTCTACAAATTCAGTTTTGTCAAAGATTCTGTTCTCTGCAGCCGGTATTTTTTACCTAAAGCATGTATTTAGCTTTTTAAAAATGTTTAAAATAGTGTCTTAGTATGAGGAAAATGGACTTTATCCAATTCTCTAATAATAATTTCCTGACTGACTTGAGAAACTGCTGCATGGCCTAGTTTCTCCATTTGTTAATTAGTGTTCATTGCTCATTTCTTAAAAGCTTTAATTTCCTAGTGTTTTTAGAAAATAATTTTCAAAAACTAGTATAAAGGTTCAAAATAGTTTGGATTAGTATCATCAAATGCAAAGACTAATAATAGATGTGACTAAGAAGTTATTCTCCCTCTTTTATTTTCTTATCAAGCTGGGAAGCCTAGAGCTATATTATTGAGAACCACCTCTGCCATATCTTATTCTCTGCAATTATATGTGCACTATGTTATACACTGTTATTACTGAACTTGAAAATGTAGGGGTTTTTTTCTTTTATGAAAAAAAAAATCCACTTTCAAAGACAAATTTATAAAGCAAAAACCTAAACATAGATTTTGATGATAATTTTGGCCTCCAGCTAGATCAACACGATCTATCACCAATTTTCTGCTTATGTTGCTTTACAGTCCAGCTGAATCCTTGTTATTTGCTTCTTATCGATGTTTTGTTTTTCTTTTCTTTCATTCCACAACCTCAGCTGGTGTTAAGCATAACAAACAACTTAAGGACTCTTTTTGTCTTGGAAGTCTAATGGTTTTAAGTCCCTCTGATGATTTTTATCCTTTTAGCCTAAAAAATTTCTACAGTGATGATGTTTCTAACATTTTTTGCCACCAAACAGTATGTGTAGGCTTTGATCTCAGTTTCCTTAGTTAACTTTTAAGCCACTGCTTTAGGCTGCCTGCAAGGTCTGTATTATCAAGCCTAAATACAGTAAACATTGTGATGTGAACATCATTTGTTTTAATTATCCACATCAAATAATTCTATCCTTGTCCTTCAGAAGAAAACATGTTAAGAAGCTTCTAGCCTTTCTTCTCCGTTTCTCTGTTGTGTGCTGTCGGAGGTATATTCAATTCATGTTTTAGAGATGTCCTTGGCATCATGATTTGTAAAACAGCAGAATTAAACAATGTTCTAATTCCATCATTCTATTGTCATTAAATAGGTATTTTCTGGAATCTCTTCATGTTAACAGCTCGGATGTCTCAGTTATAAAAAAAGATAGTAAAAACCTTTCTGTTAGGAGTGTCTTGTCTAGCCATGTTTGTGTCAAAGACATTAGATTCCTGTTTAAACATACCTTGTCAGCTGTTAGGTTTGACATATTTTCATTATTTCCCATTCTGTAAAAGGAATGTTTTTATTCAGTGATTGCTAAAGCTTTAATATTTATGGCATTTTTAGACAGAAGGACTTATTTTCTTATTGCTAATCACTAAGTATTGGTTTGAAGGGAAGGAAAAAAGGATTTGGATATCTAACATGGGGCTTCAATGGAATTTAGGAGCTCAGATCCAAATTTCTAATCCTGAAAATTCCTAGTTGTTTTCTAAAACTTGAGGCATCTGATCTTTAAAGAGCTTTCAGCTTTTTACCAGAAAGTTTCCTGAGTCTAACCTAAGTATAAAGTCCTTGTCTTTTGATGGAATTAAACTGTTTGGTACCTATTTCTAAACCCAACAAAGGCAAGGCATTACCTTTTTTTTTTTTTTTAAACCTTCTGATGGTCTTGACCTAGTAAACATTATTACATCTATGAGACCAGTCTCACAAAATACTTTTTGATCAACACTGCAAGCCCTACTACTTTTTTTTAACCCTCTTTGGACATCAGCAGAAACAGCCTCTGTTTAAGAAGAATGAAATAGCTGTTGTTTAGGAAGAATGAGTCACAATTTTGGGGGGTTTTCCTAAAGAATTCCAGGGTCTGGATCCCAAGAGATGAGAAGTCTAACTTGCAGGTTGATTTTTGCTCTGAAGGGAGACATGAGGCCTGCCTCATACCTCTGTGTATATGTCTTGTCAAACACATTTTGGTAGTGTTCTGTAATTTTCTGAATCACCCTTAAGATGTACTGACTTCTTTCTACAGGTGGGGTGGAGAGCCAATGTGAGGGTAGAGAGTTATTTTTTGATTGATACTAACTGGCAACCACATTAGTTTAACCAAATGACTTTAAGTCATATGTTCTCATCTTCCAATTTATGATCCTCAAAACCAGTCCAAAAACTCCACCGTGACATAAGAGCTCCAGGATAATGGAGTGTCCATACCAGTATTTGGTCAGCTATGCCTCCTTTTGTTGAACATATTCTCAGTTTCCTCGGATTGCTAGTGTCCCTAAGAAGAAAGGCCTTCCTAGGTTAAGAATGACTCACCATGACAATACACTGGCACATCTGACTAACGGTAGAAATGTCTTAATTTAAACTATATAATATCTATGGAGGACTACAAATGTTAAAATTATTTCTCAAAAGAAATATAAATGTAACAAAGTTACATTTTAATATTTCTCTGCATTTAACATATAGGGCCTGAACCAAATACATACAAAGCAGGCCTTGCAGCTTTGAAGTAATTTCTATGTGTTTTAAGGCATGGATGGAGTAAGGCATGAAAGGCATAAAATACTGCTCCTCTAAGAATCAGGCTGCCTTTTTCATAAAGAGCATTTTATTCAAGCCATACTGAATCACTATTTTTTGCTTCCTATTTATCCTGCACATCATTTTCTTGTCCTGGTCATTTCTCATTATAGTCATCTGTCTTTTTACAATCCCTTTGTGTTAGAAATTAAAAATAATGCAGTATGTATGTATCCTGTTGTTATCCTAAATTCACTTTCTTTCCTACCTGGCAAATCCAGAGTAAAAAACAAATGAACCATGAGAATTTTCAGGTAGTGGAATATCTCTAATTCTATGTGACCTTTCCATGTGCATTCCTAAAAGACTGAAACATCATCTGGAGAATTAAAAGAGGTTTTAATGCTGTTCTTTGTGGGCTTTCATCCTAAAAGAACAAGACACCTTTTGAGAATTTGGCATTCAGGATATTATGATAGTTCATATTTGGAAAGTAACATGCAACATCAGCAATGTATAGAATCTCTGTTTGCTTAGGACTGTGTTCAGGAATGGGAAGGTAAACTAGTTTAATAATCTTTTCTCATCATGTCATCACATCTATTTCAAATGTTATTTCAGTTATTTCAAATGGGATTCATCTGCCCAAATGTATACAGTATACATCTAGATCTGAGCTAATCATCCAAACCCCCTTTATATAGACAACAGAGAGATGCTAACACTTCCAGGAATTTCTTCCTCTTGTAAATGTTAAAAAATGTAAGGTGAAGCATGCTCAGAAAAAAAATGTCCATTTCTCTCTCCTGACTTCATGATATTTTGCATAGCTATAGATGTGTGATGAGCTTGTAAAAATCACATAAGAGTAATTCCACCATTAAAGTCAACCATATATGTACAACTTAGAATATCTGAAAGAAAAAATAAAACCTGATTTTTTTCTCTCTCTGACAACTAAGAGCTGGAGATGAAATAAAATCTCTTGGTAGATTTTTATATGATTTTATCCAACAGGAAGCCCATAATTCCTATCTACTTAACAGGTTTTAATTTTGTCTTTAACTGATTGCCTGTCAACTCAATTTACCTGACAATTTTAGACAGTGAACTCTGTTGTGCATGGATAACTTGAATAGTTTATAAATCCTGTGAAAATTATGTCAGAGATGCCTTGATACTAAAAGTAGATTCACAAAAGCAAGCTCAGGACTATCAGTTTTTTTAGTACAGGTACAGACCTAAATGAACAGAGCTATGCTAATTGTGGGCCTAAGCTAGTAACATGCTTTCATAAAGCTTTTCCTGGAAGGCATTCATTATTAATGAATATAAGAGCCATCTCAACCTGTTTTTCAAGAGATATCTGTAGTTTATGAGCAGTAGCATTATGTAAGATTTCCCACTGTCTGAAGTGCTCCAGTCCTCCCCTGTGCTTGCTAACTGGAAACTGACTGCATGCATTAAGTCTGCAGATCATACCGAAGCTCCTTCCAGGAAACAGGCTCCGGGGTTCAGCCCAGCCGTGAGTAGGATGGTTGACACTGCAAGCACAGTTGAACTTCACAGTAAATCACAAACGTTCTCATTTCATCAGGAAAGTTTGTGGAATGTCCAAATTAATATCTGGGTAAAAATACTGGTTAATTCTGGTTATTTGCAAATTGATTTGCATGGAACAGTGTTGACAAATTGGAACGACGGAATTATAAAGTGATCTTACAGCCTTGTGAGGAAAAACTACTGTCAGAGGAAGGCTCGCTTATAAAGAAACTGTGTTACTGTCTTCTCAGAAGGAGCAGTCATTTGGTGGTTGGAAAACAAGGTCTTTCTCATTTGCTGTGTGGACCACCTGTCACAACATTTGCAATGTCTTTGTGACATGTTTGCTCACATGGAGGTTTTTACTTGACTTCCCCCTCCCAACCCTGAATGATAAAGAGCTTGTGTTTATGTGACATTGAATTTTTTTTTTTAATTCTTTTGGAATTATTGCCCTCACAACATCACCCAGGGTACTATAAGTCTGCCTTTCCTAATCTTACCTCAGCATGGTGCCAATTACCTTATCTATTCTCAGCACAGCGATCACCTCCAGACAGCCATATAAAGAGGCTGACAATATACATCACTATCTGTAAAACACCTCAACAGTCTGGGCAGCAGCCAGGTTTCAAAAGACCTTGGACAAATTTTTGAATTGTGTCCCATGCTAGTTCTTAAGATGATTTGGGAAGATTTAGTCCACAACATGCTTATCTTTTAGAATACAACTACTGAATGTCCATGTTACCTTTCTTCAGTACAAACATTCTGAATTATCTTTCAATACTAGAAATAAATGGCAAACATTAAGTGACTTCTAATGCTCCCTCCTTGTACCTAAAAACTCTAGATCCCCCTCCCACACTTATATGTGCCTTTCTCAATACATGTAAGTGTTTTCTTATGTGTAAGTTATTCACTCCGTTCCTTTTTCACCCAACACTGAATCAAACTGCCTCCTTTAATGGTTTTGGAGGTAGGCATACTGCTTTTACTGGTGATCTATTGCTCTTTTTATTTTAATGAGGATTTACCAAGTTTCTGACTGAATGGCTCATGAGCATGCAAAAAACAAATCCACTGCGTGCATGCCAATTGATTGCACATGCAACATAGGTGCGACAGAGCCTGCTTGCTTGGTACCCCTGAGTAATGGGAGCTCTGCAGAGCAATGAAGTAGACCGTTACATGTTACCTTGATTTGTTATCCTCTTTCCACTTGGTTATCCTCTGCTCCGCTCTGTTTCCCCTCTCCTCCAGGTTCCCAGTGATAGCTGCCATGTTGCCTTGGGTTTACAGCCCACCCACCCCCTGCCCAGTGTTGGGATAATGGGGAAACAAATGGCAACGTAGATAAAAGTAAGGAGGAAAAGATCGTCTTGTGTTCAGTTTTCAATAGAATTGAAGTGCCTAGGCAGCGTGAAAAATGCCACTAGTTCAAATCTGCTTCATTAAGCACCTAAATGCTCCTGAGGATCATGCTTTAAGAGATATAAGACAAAAATATTCTCTAAAAACAGAGATGCAACTAAAGGGGAGATGAAGCAAAGAGAAGAGGAAAAAGGTGTACGAAAAAGAAACACTGCCAGGGTGCAGTGGGGGCCAGAGACTCCCAAGGGGAGCAGCAGGGGCTCCCTGGGGTCCATCAAGGCAGGGCCAGGCAGGCAGGGCCTGTCCCACTGCCCCAGCCAGGACCAGGGCAGCCAGGGGGGCACAGGGTAGCCCCAGGTACTGGGCACCTCTCTAGGGACAGGGATGGATGACCCTGGCCTGGGACACGGGCCTACGGATGGGCCTGGATCAGCAGGGCCCACAGCCGGGCCGGGCAGGGCTGTGGGGAGCTGGAGATGGGCCCTGCTGTGGCATCGCTGGGGCAGGGGCTGACGGCCCTGGGGGGCAAAATGGTGTCCTGGGCCATGGGCAGGGCGGGGGGAGCCCTTGGGGGTGGGCAGGGACAGGCAGGTCTGTGGGTGCCCTCAGGGCCCTGCAGCTATGAAAGGTACCTGTCAGTAGTTAAGCGCTTAGCTCTTTGTATCCTCATATTAGGCACCTATTCCCAGCTTCACATGCCCTAGGTTATTTTAGGATGTGCTTTTTGAACCGTATTCATTCCACTTAACCTTACAATGAGGAAGGCACATAAGGTAGGATTGTAGCATTTCTAGTTTCCTTGATCAAAGGGAGAGATACAGACCTCCAGAAGGCTTTTCAGTCTATCATCTGAACTTTCCTCTGAGAGTATCTAGGTCTCTCCTTCAAGTAGCACTCTCCTTTGACTTTACAAGGTTGACTATACTCCTAAGTATTTCAATTACGTGCCTCAAATTAGGTAGGATGAATTTGTGAGTTACTGCCTGTGATCTTTCTCCCCACAAGACCCTTTTGTGCCTTTTCTCACACAGGCCTGAAAATTCAGCCCCGAGGAGATGCCATGATCTAATCCCTCTTTTCTAACTGACCATGATCCGGAAAAATAAACAGATTTACTACAGGTAGATAATACAATCACTGCTTTCACAAAGAAGAGCACATACTTCCTTCTAGCTGTCTTGCCTCTCCTCCATGGGGAAAAAAAAAAAAAGTCACCTAAAAGTACTATCTTTTCTTGTGGTTAATGCTGATTTCACCTAATCTGCACTAGCAGATTGAGCCGTAAAAGTAAAAAGAGTGCTGGAGGTGGAGAAAGTCGTAAAAACACGTAGAGACAAATGCTTCTCTTGTTTGAGGCTTAGATACAGTTTCTACCAACCAAAAACTAGGTAGCATAGTGAGAAGGGAAGCACAGGTCCCACACTGGCAGGTGAGAGTTACTCAGGTCAGGCTGACAGTAGTCTTCATATGGTGGAAACCTGCTAGTGACCAGACCACAGACTAAAGCAGATTGCATCCATGGCATTGGGACAGGAGATTCTGTAGAGCAAGACAAATAACCCACTTAATTCTGTTTCCTTGTAGTACATCCCTCAGGTGACTGCAACAGAACACAGGCTCCATGGGAGCTGGGAGGGGATCATTCCCTCTTTTCCATCCTCTTCCACTGTGAATCTGGACCAACACATTTAAACTAAACCTAACAGAAATGAGAGAGTCCTGGAGAAGATAAAACATTTTAAGTTGCTTCTAAAAACAGTTTGTGGAATTCTTGAGCTTAGTCCTACTTATGCAGAAAGAAGGGAAGAGTGCATTAATCAAAGCCATGTGGAAACTGTACAACGTTATAAATGGGAGAAGATTAAAAAAAAGAAAAAGAGAGAGAGCCAACAATGTAGAAATATATGAAGAGGCTCAGAAACTGGATCAGAGAGACCAGGGGACTGAAATCATGGCCAAGAGAACAATAGGGGAGCCAAAGGCCAAACTAGAGAAGAGAAAGGAGAAGCAGAAGGCAAACTCTGGGACTGAGAGTATCATGCCAAAACACAGCTAAGAAATGCAAAATATACTGTGGAAAGGAAGACCTGGAGAAAAGCATTATTGCCACAGACTTGAAATATTCTCTGAGAACAGCATTATTGCTCTACTGCTGGCTACCTACAGACTGATTCCACTAGGCATAAGGAAACATAATCACTAAGTAACTCATAGCTCTTAAACCTACCTGCATGTTGCCAGTGTTTGCTGACTTCTAGGACTTCAACATCACAATTCATTTTTAAATGCGGTTTTCTAGTATAGAAGTTGTTTTGTAAATCTTTGCCATTTCAGTTCTTGCCATTTTTTAGGCTTAATATAATTCCTCCATTTTTTGTTTGCAGTGAGTATTTCTCAATACATATCTATTTAAAAGTAGATGAAATTTATGAATTATAACTTTGTTCTTATGGTATAATCTCCTTTTAAATTAAGGTGTTTTATGAAGACAAAAAAAGCTTATGTTCCTGTTAGAAATCTCATGCTTTGTTTAGATCCTTTTTGAAAACACTTCATGATACTTTCTGTATTTCGTTAAAACATCTATCACAGTCAAAGATCTCTTGATGTTACCATTTCCAAAATCTTTCTATCATATCAACAGAAATCAGAATTTTTAATTTGTTACTTAGTATCATGCTGTCCATTCTTTACGAAGTTCAGGCATCACAGTCCAATGAGAACTAAGTTGCTGGATTTTTTTTCCTTTTTACATTTTGTTTTGTTTCAGGTTGTGCACATATTTATCTGTACATCTTACTAGGTTCTTGCTATCATATAATAATACCAGGAACCTATGAACTAGCAGGGTTTTTTTCCATGGTGTGTGCTTTCTGTACATTTCCATGTACTTGTGTCTTTTGAAAACCTGATTTCCTCATACCACCTTTTGTTTTGCCAACTATAATATATAATATCATTCAAACAACTCCATGGGGGCCAGCCTATTCCTGCACCTGTGGGTGGGAGCTTAGCAGCATCAATATTAATTTTTAATCTCTTGCTACATGTGCTGAATCATTAATGCCACATTTCCAAACATGCGGTTGCCAATGTTTTGGGGGTAATTTCAAGTGTTTCTGGAAAGCAATTTCACTCCTTTCTTTGGCTGTGGAAGTCTCATTTCCTTAGTCTACCTCAACAAAAGATGGAGATATGAAATCAACATCTGTCAATATTAGTGTCTAGATCAAATTGATCATGAAAGAAGCAAACAACTGTCTTGAAACCATCAGCCTTTTTTTTTTCTTTTAAGCAAACTTATTAGTACTTTGATAATGATCTTTTTGTACTGCATTCAATGTTCTGAGGCTTCCCACATTTTCTTCTGCTGCAAGTGCTCAAAACAACATTGCCTGGGTACTGCACTCCACTGCTGCATTCTGCAGGGCTAGCAAGGGATAGTGGACATTAAATGATTGAGATCACCATATCATTGCCATTCTGCTACTGATATTTGGTGTGGATCTTCTAAGAGACTTTGCATAGTGCTTCTGTTGCTCTAGGGAATCTTTACGTAGACTAAACAAATTCAGATGGGATAGTTAAACCATTGATATATGGTTATAGCAGGAGTAAATACAACAGTAAAATTAACCTTATATACAAAATTTATGGATCCAGCATGACTTCTTCTAATTAACTGAAATATTGAGCATCAGTATAAATAGCCTTCAAGGCAGGAGTAAGGATGCACTGATTAACATAGTAAACAATCTTGCTCATCAGTTAATAACCAAAACAACAAAACCCAGCTATATTTAGTGCTCTGCTGGCAGACAGTCAAGCCCCAAATAAGCAACTGTTGTGTTAAAATCTAAATAAGACTGAGGGTGTACTGAGTCATAGATGGAGATTGCTGCTGACAGACTATGTTTACAACACAGGAAACTAAAAGTCACACAAACTTCAGATATAAAATTTAAGATCTTACATAAATATAGTATTTCATAATAATCTTTTGTTTGGGGGAAGGTGCCTTGTTTCCAGTTTCATTGTTTACATTAATTATATATTGAAAGCTCATATATTATGCATGAAGGCTAACAGAGGTAGAGACCTATCCTACTGTTCATAGTAATTGTCTTCAAGAGCATGAAATATTGGTGACGAATGTTCTAAAAGATTAGAGAGGAATTTTAACTTCTCCCTTGTATATTTTGTTTTCCATCATCTGTAAATGTTCACTGTTGACTGAGGTAGAAAATCTCTTATTGAATACTATCATTTCATCATCTATGCTTTTCAATGTGCAGTATGAGCATTGCACTGTGCATATCTGAATTAAGGTCCTAGTTTCCCAGAAAGCTTGTACAGTGCAGGCATAATTTATTTTCAAATACATGAATGTTTCCAGATGTCATTGTAATCAAATACAGTATGATGCTGTTTAACCATGTCATGCAACTGGATCCCTAGCTGCTGTAGAAAACAGAATAAAAATGTGAGGATGTTACATAGCATAATCTTACTAGCTTGTGAGTGAATCTTTGAACATTCTGATTATTACCTCTTGCAATGAAGACCTGTAGTTAAAATTTCCAAAAGCATATAAAACTGATAGCAACTCTCATGAAAATCTCTAGATGAAGGCAGCACCAAGTCCTTGTTTAATTCCAATGATTTAAATTTTAATCACTGAAATAGAATTTTGTGAGTTCCATTTATTTCTTTTATGTTGCATTGTGTTCCCCCAACAAGGTTTGATATTTTCTAGGGAGCAAAAAAGAAAGATACACACTTTCATGCTTTAGAAGGGATTTAATGAAAAATAAGTATCAAAAGGAAGTTACTTCCAAAGTATATTTCATTATTCAGATAGGAAAAGCAAGATTTACTTTTTTAACTTACTGATGACCTCTTAAGAATTTTTGGTGAGGACTGTCTGATAAATCCTGACAGAGACATTGTATCAGAAATAAAGAATGTGGGGGGGGTGGGGCGATGATGAGGAAATCCTTTCAGATCTCTTTGTTTAATGGCCATGTATTTCCTTTACGTTATGTCCAGTTATGGATAAAAGACAAGGAACATTTCTTATTCAAAAGCTGCTGCTGTTGTCATCCAAGTTTAGTTTTAAAATCTGGATCTTACTCTCTTAGTTTTTTAATTATTTTTTAAATTTTATGTTGTTTTAAATAATATGTATGCAACTCATAGAAGAGAGCAATAAGACTTTTTTTTTCTATTCAACAATATTATTAAACTTAATTTTCTCAAAAATTTTAAAAGAACTTTTCCACTTTTAAGAATAATTTTAAAGCACTGAGGCTTAAATCATGGGCTATTCAAGACAAGGTCAACCACTTGTCAGTACACAGTTGTGTGGTGGTATAATTTAGTTTTTCAAAGAAAATGGAATTTTCAACTCAAAAATATTTTCCACAGAAGTATATACTTAAAAAGAAAAATAAGTTTCTGACTGTTGTCATAAAAAATATATTTAATTTTCATTTAGTGTATTTGGTTGCAAAAACAAGACAAAAAAAAAAAAATTTGGTTTCCTAATAAAAATAAAACATGTTGTTAGAAGACATATTTCAGATCTCCTACTTTTAATATAAATAAAAAGTAGTAACCATTCAGGAAAGAATGATAATATGTATGTTAACTCCTCATAGCTTGATTAGAAAAATATACTAAAACACTCTTTTTGGAATGTTCAATACCATGCTATCTTAGTTGAGTTTCTCTAAGAAGATTACATCATTCTACTGCTCAGCTTCCTAGCCTGTCAAATCAGGAGAAGAACCAACAAAACTGATGATAACTGAGAAAAAACCATAATAATAGATCAATAACATATTGCCCACCTTCTTTATTTTCCATACCTCTTTAGCTTCCTTCAAAGTCTTCTCAATTGCTCAGCATTTTGCCCTGTTCTTTTAAAAGTCTATTATGCTCAGCATTTTTGCTCCCTGCTTGTTATTGTTATAGCTATTTATTTCTCTATCTATTTATTTATTTATTTTATTCTCTCCTTCCTTACAGGCTTTTCTTTTCTTCTAGAACAGAGGCAGCAGATCCAGTCTTGTGAGCTCAAATGCAATGGCAGCAGGAAAAGGTGGTATATGACTCTTCTGTTAGAATCAAAATGCATGTCTAATGTAATAATGCCCTGATAATTTTACCTTTTCTTACAGATGGGAACTTTTTCATCTGATTCTGTGAATGACAAATAGAAATTAAGTGAATATTTTCTAGGAGGTAGGAATATAGGTCTGGTGAAACCCTCTGATTTCAGAGTCCAGTAACTTATTTTGTCACAAAATGTAATTAAAAAAAAATCTATCAAGTTCTATCATTAAGCTAACTGGGTATTTCTGACTACTCTTTTTCACCCATTCTTCCAAAAAGCTGGTTAGAAACTTTCTTCTTTGATGAAACCCAAATTTCCAAGAGAAATTCATATGTATTTTTTGTTCTATATTGTGGGGTGGGTTTTTCTGAAGCTTCAGTGGATCATCTGCTCTGGTTTTTATTTCCTCAGTGTATTTATAGAGAGAAATAATATCCTCACTGAGATTTCTCTTTTTCTTTTTTTTTTTCTTTTTCTGTTCCAATAAATTCTTTTAGGATTTATGCTCACTATTGAATGTAAATTATGCTGGTGATGTGAGCAGACATTCTCAGGGACTTTTCCACTCTGAGTTTATATTTCTGGAAACTTACATGTTCAGATCTGGATACAATATTTCAACCTAGATCATACTGGTGCATTAACATTTTGCTGTCAAATCTAGGAATACTTTGACAACTTCCTTCTAAGTTATATCTTTTAAAGAACAATATTGGTGGGATAGCCTGGGAAAAAGTCACACACATAGTCACTTTCCTTTTATTATCTTTTCTCATGGATAAGTTCCTAGTTCATGATGGAGATGCCGCTTCCTTTCTAGTCACTTAGTACATGTTCACATAATCATTTGAGGCATGTACTGAATATGAAAGGATCAAATGCAGATCGCACCAAGCCACAAACTTTTTCCTTTGTCCCATAGTTATGACGTTTCACTTTTAGGAAACAACCAGTTAATTATTGTCAGAATAAATACATAATGCCTAAAGATGGCCAATATCCTCAAAATATGTGAACTTGCTAACATTAGCACACAAGTTGTAATGCCATTATTACCTGTGAATCTGAAATTCATTGAACTGAGAGCTTACTGACAGTTTTCACATTCCATCTAGTAGTAGTATCACCGTTAGCAGTCTCTGTGTTAACCAGCTGTAAAGATCAGCCTTACACTTTGGCAAAGTGTTTTGTGTATTTAACCATCAACTGAGGGACAGTCATCATAGTCAGGCTCCTTATTCCTGGGAGCCATGTACACAAGCTACATAAGAATTGTGGTTTTGAACTTGGACGTCATCTTAATAGGCCATTGACTCTGAGTTACAAACAAAACCTATAGTAGAACTGTCTCTGACTCCATGGGGCTACTAAGGACTGCATGACCAATTTTTATATTTCACAGTTAAATTTGCCTCCATTTCCATTACTTGACTCCAAAGATCAAGGACAAAGAGCGTGCTTCTTCAGGACTGACAATGTGACACATTGTTTCCAGTATTTTTTATTACAAAGCCTAACTTCCTGTACTACAGTTCTGAACATTTATTGGTGCTAAAATTAATAATTGATGAAAACTAAGTCTAATCTTTACTCAGGCTATGTATCCCTTCTAAAAAACTTATGAGTAGGAATTTGCCCACACGTAGGGGTCTACGTATACATGTCAGCAGGTACATGTAAAAATTTAACCTACATGTGTGCAAGGTATCTTAACTCCTGCAGACACAGAATAACTGCTACTGGACTCAGTTGCCCACACACCAGTAGTGGTATTTGAGGTACTTTGATGCATCTCTTCTGATCTTAGCTGTCAGTTCAGAAGGTTGTGGATGTCCTGTGGGTCTTTAACACTTTTCATCCTGTCATGGATAGGTGTTCTCAAATACCCCAGAGGGTCTCAGATGTCATCAAACTCCTATATTTAGATAACTGAGTCAAGCTCTAGACCTAGGTACAAACGTAGCTCTCTTACAGATGTGTGTACTGTAGAGTCCTATATAGTCTTATGTCCAAGTGATGTTCTGAATCAGTCCTTATGTTGTTATATCTCTCTTAGGTAGTTCCTTAACTAGCTTAACTTTTTTGTACCACTCACCAACTTCAAAAATTTAATTAAAAGACCATATCACTCATTTTACGGAACGATAAGTAGATTACTCCTACCACTTTTGCTTGGTGTATAAATACACTAATTTCTTAAAAGTAGATACCTGCAACTATTAGTACAGTCAGTCTTTATAAAAACAATGTGAAATTTCATGCAACTTTTTTCTACTTATCCTGTTTTCAGTTAGTTCTTGCAGGGTTTCAATGTTAGGTCCGACAAACTATTCATGTGAAAAACAAGGACAGTAAGCCAAAATCAGCTGTCAAAGGAAAAGATGCACAGTTGAAAAACCTGACCATTACTGCAGTGTAAGTGAAAACATTTGTCTCTACATTAATATCTTAAATAAATTCCAATTTTTAAAGCATGAAACAGATAATTGACGTGAGATATAAAAATCAAACTTTAATATTTTAAAAGCTGTACAAAGAAAAATAAATATCAGATTCTTAACAATATGATGTTACCTTTTTTTTTTCCCCCTGAAGTTATTCTTGCGTTTAAATTGCAATCATATGTAAACAGTCAGCAATTAGATGAAAGACCTCATGCATTTTTTGTGGGCAGGGGAAGCACACCTTATGTTTGAAAACAAGAATTTACTGGTAGTCTAATTAAAGTCTTAATAGTCTAATCAAAGAGTTAATATTAGTCTGTTTAAAATTGTACCAGCACTTATAGTCCAAAGTATCCAATTACAGCCCATTCCAAATTGAGTTAGTTAAACTGGACACACATAAACATTCTAATATCTACCATCTTTTCTGAGGCTATGTTTGATGTTTTCAGTGTGTTGTTGTGGCAAGTCATGAGCATCCCAGCTTCTTTTGAAATTAATTTTCATGATGAGGGCCTGTCCTACCCTGTTGTTGGGTGTCCTTGAGGTTATTTGGTACATTTGCTAACAGTCAGCTTACCTTTTTTCACAATTTTTTTTTCATTCTTTATTTCAGAATGTCATGTTATATCTAAGTTTTACATATGCTGGATACTATTCATTGCTCTCTCTTATTTGTAAAGACAGTTCTGCTCTGTTCCTAAGGCTGCATTCCTTTAGCAAATAGTAATTGACCATTTCTGAGTACTGTTTATAGCTCTGGGACATCTGGTATCACCCTATGCCTGTACTTTCAGGGCCTGTGATCTTGTCTTGTTATAAGTTTGGGGATGCCTGTTGTAAACCATTATTTGACTTCACAGCATTCAAGTTGCCTAGGTAATGCTTTATTAGTACAAGATAGTCAAAGATACAACCCAGTTTTAGGGCCATTAATAGTTGCTTCTACAAAAATGATGATTAATTAGAACATGTATGTGTATATCCATAGATACACTATACTTCTGTAGCTACCAGTTATTAATATTTATTAGCTTTGGCATACCACTCTGAATTTATCCAAATTGCTTCCCAACACTATGTTCAGCTAGGTTTCCAGTACTTAGTTGGTTCCTGCTCCTATCTTGCCTTGTCTAAGATCTCGCATCTCTATTCCACCTCCTTACTGACTATATTGCTGTAACTAAGTTTATAGTTCTTCCATTTGAGGTGGAAAATTACACAAACAGGGAGATATCACAGAAAAGTTGTAAGTAATTCTGAATACCTTCAGAATACTTCAGTTGACCAGAAGCTAATTCTACAGTCAAGATAGTCCTTCAAAAGATTCACTTCTGCTTTCTTCCAGGAGTTACATTTTTGTTCCACTTCTATCATTTTTGTTTAATCAAATACAACTTTGTTACACGTAGATCAAATGTAGATTGGTGAGACTAATTAGCTGCTGTAATTTTTTGTAATGAAACTTTTGAAGTGCCCTCTGTTTCCGTTTCTTTAGCTGTAGGTCTCTGATCAACTAATTGGACTCCTTCAAAAGCATTAATGACTGATGGAGACTGGAGGGAGAGACATAAGCAGAGAAAAAGCTCTGCTGTTTGCATCTCTAATCTTCAGTTCTGTTGTAAGATCACTTTGCGTAATTTCTCCTATCATTTCTCTCTCTTTCCTTGACTTTGTGACTTCCAGAAGTTATACTCAAAGAGTGGAAGAGAAGAAAGTACGAGAAAGTACAGGAATACAGAATATAGTTCATTATAATTAAATCTTAATAGAAAATTGAAGGCAACATTACAACTAAATTAGCAAATCTTTCTTCAAGCATTAAAAAAGATGAGGATATTATTTTAAAAGTCTATTTCATACTTTTTTTCTGAAAGAGGTATTTTTGAGGATTTCATGGATTAAAACAAATATTCAATAAAAAACGTGCTATGCATATGTATGATGCCAATATATGTACAAAAATGTTTTTCCTCTTCAACATGACTTTTCATTTTGAAAGTTAAGCTCAGTATGCATCATTTAAAACAGTCAAAATATGTGTGAAGGGTTGTGAATCTACCAAAAGGAATGCATTCACTCAATTGGGCTTTTTTTTTTTTTTTTTCTGTTTTGAATGCATGAAAGAGATTTTGACTTTTCATTCCAATTTTACATTTTGAAATTTTTATGAATCAGGAAACTGTCTTTCACCTGTCATCTAGAAGCTTACAGTCAGAAGGATAAACAGCAGTTGCAGAAGAAACATTGGAGGACATGTTTCCTCTATTCCCCAAATCAAAATAAAATGTTCAGAAGAGCCCCAAGAGAGAGGAATGAGTAAAAGTACCAAGCAGTGGGAGTGGAGTTTCCCTTCTTTTACTAGTGATGTTATCACAGCTGGATGAGTCAAAGTGAAAGGAATCAATTTCAGTGTCAGCCTTCATCTTCTAATTATAACCATGTTTACTGGACTGAACACATCTGTTACTTCTAATGTAATCATTAGGAAGTGTCTTTATCCACCCCCCCACTAAACAATATTCACTAAACCATGAGAAGGTATTTCCTGTTATTTGAATGGATCATATACTTTTCAGCTAAGCTATTTGCAAATGTAACAAAATTGCAATGTCTTTCCCCAAGTATGAAACCAAATCATGTAACAAGGGCACTATGACATTTATGGGACCTATCCTTTCTATTAAAGAAAGGAAAACTTCAGAACTCATGTGTGTCACTTTGAACCATAATGCAAAAGAGGCAATCATTTTGATTTGTACTCATCAAGACATGAGAAAGGTAATTTTGCTTTTTGATATTTCTTTTCATTTCTGTGGGAATATGTAATGACTCCAGGTGAGATCACTGGATGTTTTCCTTGTTAACGAAAAGTTGATATGTGTTTTTATTTCCTTCCTGGTTTCAAGTTAAGCAGATTTTTTTCTAGAGCTTATAGTCAGCTGTACTATGTTAGTACACAATTTAATGATCTTGAAATTCCTTCAACTTGTACTTCCTGAAGGACCTAATCAACATCTATTACATTGATGTTATGTTACGAAATAACATTTCACCATCTGAAGTGAAATGAAAGCATCCCAAGTTAATCCATGGAAAGTTCAGATCTTTTTTCTTCATCACTTTTCCTAAATAAAATATCTCCTCAGTACTTTGAAAAATGACTACTGATTTCTATGCCCAACCTGAGACATCCAGCAGTGGCCACATCTTCAAGAAAGACTAATCATTCTGGGTACTGTGAAAGTAACCCGAATCAGAGCTGCACTCCCATCTCTAGAACTGTTTGTTAAAAAAACTTTAAATGTTTTCTGAAAGAAATAAAAATTTACATTTAACTTAAATTTCTAATTAAACTATTTTATGAAATTAAAAGGGGGAAAAAATCTTGCTTTTTTCTTTCTCTTTCTTTTCAAAACTGTTGATTAAGTCACATCTAAGACTAATAAAAATATTAACAGTGATATTTTTAATAATGCTTTCCTTTAATGTAACTATTTAGTAAAACACACACAAAACTTCTGATGTTTTTTTCTCTTTCAAGTGTCTTCTGAAACCTGTCAGTTCTGGAAATCAGCAGCATGTGGTGCCGATTCTGCCTGTTAGCCTGTGTTCAAAGAAGAACTCTCTATATGCACAATTCTCATATAAGATCACTAGAGAGCCACTGTGGCTTTCAATATTCCTACATGCCTTGGCTCCCTGGCTACATATCTTCTACTAAATGATGAAGTGACTGAAAATGTTCCTAGGGACTGGGACTTTATTCTCTGTATTTCCAAATAGTTAGAGCAGTCCTTGGTGCAATTTTGGCCTTGACCAACTAACACTCCACCATTTCCTTGGCACAGCTGAAGCACTAGTATGCCCCAGAGATGATTTCCAATAGTTGGATGCAATTATTCGTCTCCAAGGTAAGAGACAATAATCACATAAATGGAGACTGTTTTGTGCTATTTGCCTCAATATGAAGGAATGATCTCAGACACTTTCAATTTACCACCCTTGTTTCCACCTTTATATTGGATATCTGTCATGAAGTGTTTTGTGGAAATGTTTGGTAAGATTTTAATGACACAATTTTCACCTAAATAAAAATGTTTTGTGAGCTTTTGTTGAAAGCAGCAGAAGCAAAAGAAATACTTTGAAAATTATATAGCAAAATTCTTCTTATTTTCATCTAAACTGATTTCATTAAAAGTTTCTGACTGAGGTCACAATCTATGCTTGATCTTGCAAATTGTTTAAGGCTCTGCATGCAGAGCGTCACTGAAGTTGCCAAAGTACTTGTTACCTTCTCAAAGTTAGCAGCAAGTGCTTCGCTCATGAAGGATCATCACTAATAAAGATCTAAGAAATCTACAAACTCTCCACTGTTGTATTGCTTTGCAGGAAGTGGAGTTAACCTATATTCCTATTAGTTAGCATTGCCACTTTCAGCTTTCACAGCAAGTTTTCAGTGGTGTTATTTTTTCATTTGATTGGTACCAGCACACTTGTGTTCCTGCCTTCACATGTTCCTCTCTTTTCTCCTCACACCTTTCAAATGTACACATTGCTCACATAGTGTTAAATCAAAGTACTAGAAAGACCTCAACAGTTTCCTGTCTTGGTTCCTGTTACATGCCTAAATCCTCAAAGACATTGCATGAAGGGTTGTTTTTGTTTGGGATTTTTTTGTTTATTTGTTTGTTGTTTTGGGCTTTTTTAACATATAAAATTCAGTTGTGGACAATGTAGCTTTTCTTCTATTTCTTTCCCTCATTTATAAAAACAGTTCATTTATTTAAAAGGATGGAATCTGCTGTCTGAAATACAGTTTGCAAAACTACTAGAAAACAAAATTGAAGTGTTTCAAACACAGAGCCAGAATTGTCTGGAACTACAGTTTCCCTGGGACAGAAGCTCCCAAAAACACACGTGCACCCTTCACACCCTGAGATGTCCGGTGGGGCTAAGGTTGCACGAAAACCTGAGAATGGCCTTGCAATCAGGAGAAAAAATGAACCTGAACACAATGGGTCTTGACTGACTCAAGTGAAGTTTTAGTAGTTTCATGTTTGTGAATAATGTTTTATCTGTAAAACATTAACAGGGCTTCAGAGACTTTTTTTTTTTTTTAAATAAATACACAGTGAAGCTCAGATTTGTATGTACATGATTAAAGTACTTTACAACCTAGCACCTTCTAAACTCCATATACAAATAGTCTGCTTCTATTCTCACAGAGGATGATCCAGGTTACTTCCAGACTTGCCTGCTGAGGTGCAGTATAGTTTCTGGTTTACATACCACAGGTATAGGTTTCTTTCTTTTTCTGCACAGATATAGAGCCATAGAAAATTAGTAAGTCTGGAAGTCACAGCTTGGTGGGGTGAAGTACCTGGCACTAGGTAGAACATTTCTTTAGATGTATGACTTGTAAGAATGGATACTTCTAAATTGAAAAACGAGTTTAAGTGTTTGAAGTACAGGCTGCCAACGCACCATTTCTACCTATGCTGGTTTGGGTTGTGATAGAGTTAATTTTCTTCATAGTAGCTAACATAGGGCTGTGTTTTGGATTTGTGCTGGGAACAGTGTTGATAATTCAGGGATGTTTTCGTCCCTGCTGAGCAGGGCTTACCCAGAGCCAAGGGCTGTTCTGCTGCTCACCCCACCCCACCAGCGAGGAGGCTGGGGGGGCACAAGGAGTTGGAGGGGACACAGCCGGGACAGCCGACCCCAACTGATCTGAGGGGCATCCCAGACCATAGGACGTCGTGCTCAGCATATACAGCTGGGGAAGAAGAAGGAAGGGGGGGATGTTCAGAGTGATGGTGTTTGTCTTCCCAAGTCCCCATTAGGCGTGATGGAGCCCTGCTGTCCTGGAGATGGCTGAACACCTGTCTGCCCATGGGAAATAGTGCTGAATGGATTCCTTGCTTTGCTTTGCTTGTGTGCGTGGCTTTGCTTTCCCTATTAAACCATCTTTATCTCAGCCCATGAGTTTTCTCACTTTTACTTTTCCGATTCTCCCCACACCCCAGCTCGGGGGAGGAGTGAGCAAGCAGCTGTGTGGGGCTTAGTTGCCGGCTGGGGTTAAACCACACTAGTAAAATCAGATCACAATCAGGTTGTTTAAAATCACTTCAGTCTTGAATTTTTGCTGTACAGCATTGTTACTTTTTCTACTGTCAGATCCTTATTATTTGTCTGTTAAAGTTGTCATCAAATATTTTATCTAGACTTATGTTTTCTTTATGTTTAAAATTACATGTGGGACTTCTGCCTCTGTATTGTACTTCTTGAGAATTCCAATAGAATGTGAAATATGCTATGGGGAAGAAACTATTGCCATGAATTATTGAATGATTAACATCCCATGAAGTCCTGTAGTAAAATGGCTGTTTTCTGTAATATGCACAACATTCAAATGTAGAATATTCATTGTTGTCTATCATTTAATCCAAACTGGTAGACTCAGAGATAATACTGTTAATGCAGTAATAATACTTAAGATATATTAGTGAAAACACAAATATAAATTGTCCCAGCTCCTCAGCTAGTATAAACCAGAACACACACTTAACTGAATTCAGTACATTTCTGTTTCAGTCAATAGAGTTATGTTGATATTCACCAGCAGATGATTCATCACATTATTTCTAATTTATATGTATCTTATTACAAGCAAGAATGATAATGGTGCATCCAATTATCTTAGACAAAAGACCATGACTTAAACTAGTTTCAGGATATACGATGCATATCATCTTCTGTTGTCAACCTTTGACATAACTGACTCAGACATTTAACTGTTTTGTTTTGTTTTTTAAGCTAACATAGGACAGTTCAGGTAAGGCACCTATGTTAGATACTTAGATACTTCTGGCCACTTGATTGCAATTATTTTATCTCCCTCTTGATAGCAGTATTTATTTTGAGTGTTTTGTGATTTTTCTTTTTAAAAGCTGAAATATGAAGTTGCAGTCAGCATCTCACAAAAGTGTTCTTGTTTCATGAGTGGAAGAGCATTCTTCTTTCAACTTTTCTTTTTCTAGTTTCTCTCAAGAATCACATCCTCCTGTGCTAGTAACTCTTTTTACTCAACAATATTAGACATCTTGTTCAGTCTCTTCTGTTCTGTGGGTATGGGATGCCTTCAAATTTCTGAGTTTTCTCAAGGTAAAGGAAATACCTTGCATAGCAGTAGGGGGGAAAAAAACAGAAAAAAAACCGATAAAAATTAATTTATTCCAGAAATAGTACAATACATTTCCAGTGTTTAGAACTTTTTTCTGTAATATTTTTTTCTGTTTTTCCACATTTTCAAATAGTTCTTTCAATTAGTAGCTATGCCCATTCTTTTTCACATATTAATTTCTAGTTTTTTCACTTACTCCATCTCAACATATTTGCTTTTTAAAATTTAATTTTTACATTTTTATTAAAGTTCAATTTAAAAAAATAAATCTTAAATTAATGTTACTGTTATGTTCAGCTGTTTCCTCCTTTTATTTCTATTGTAGAAAAATGAGTTAGAGGAGCATATACTGTAATTACATAATATACTCACAACCATTCCAAGTAACTACTCAAGGAAAATTAAAAAAATACAGTCAGTTACATAAAGGCAAACTTCTAGAATTGTGTATTAAAGTTAGAACAAAATGTTCTTAGAATATTTCTCTGTTTCTTCCTTTCCCTCTCCAATAAAAGAATGACATTAAAAATATCACAGATATGGGACTACCTTTTACTTTAGTCTTCTCTATGAGGCTTTCTCAGATTTAGGTATTTATTTCTGTTATGTGGTAGGTTATTTGCTCTCTCTTAACAAAAAACTCAGATGTTATCAAACATCTGTAGAAGCTGATACTCTAACACGTAAACTCTGCTGCAAACCTCACTGTAACATCTTGTGCATTATTTTTTAAAAAATATAAAACCAACTATAATTAATTTGACCAAAAATCCCTTCAGCTCAGCAGTCTGTCTCTATTACCAGCGAGTAGCTCAATAAATATCTTGGGAAAGAACAGAACAGGTTAGGTATACACGGAAGCTCACTAGCTTCTAATACTGTGCTGCTCACAAACTTCCATTAAGAACAGTGATGGCTTTTTCTTCTATCCATTTGACTCATTGATTTTTGTACCCATGCAAACTTACTAGTATTTATGTTTCGTGGAAATGCCATTATTGTTATTATTTCTTTTTTTTAAACCTGACACCTTTTTATTTCAAAAATGAAATTTTTGAAATTTCCTTCACTGTTCATGCTAGTTGTTCACTGTTATCAGACAATGAATGATTGTTCCCTATATCCATTGTCTGAGGCTCTTCTGATTTTAAAGATCAGAGCCATCAGAACCTTCAGACTTCTCTTTTACAGGCTGAATAGGTCTAGTCTACTTAGTTATTTGTCATATGCATCATACATATAGATACAGTAGGGAGATAATATGTAAAAAACTTTTCCTTAAGATTGAGAAAATTTAACTCCTAAATCAGGAGGTGAATATCAGGCAAAAAGCTTGTAGTGTTAGTGTTTTTGAATATACCTGCCTCAGAGTTCCTAGACGCTTTTGAATGAGCATGTGCTGACTTATGCTACACTCTTCCAGTACCTAAAGGGGGCCTACAGGAAAGATGGGGAGGGACTTTTTACAAGGGCATGGAGTGAGTGATAGGACAGGGAGTAATGGCTTTAAACTGAAAGAGGGTCGATTTAGATTAGACATAAGGAAGAAGTTCTTCCCTGTGAGGGTGGTGAGGCACTGGAACAGGTTGCCCAGAGAGGTTGTGGATGTCCCCTCCCCGGCAGTGTTCAAGGCCAGGTTGGATGGGGCTTTGAGCAACCTGGTCTAGTGGAAGGTGTCCCTGCCCACGGCAGGGGGGTTGGAACTAGGTGATCTTTGAGGTGCCTTCCAACCCAAACCATTTTATAATTCTATAATTTCAGAGCTTCACTTATACCTCTAGTAATGTAATTTACTTTCTGCAAGTTGTCCACACACCTGGCTTGCTGCTATAAGTTAATAAGGAATTGAATAAAAAATTCCAATCTCTCAGCTTCCTCCAATGCATAAAAACAATTTAAAATAACCAACCGGATAATTTAAACTCTTATTAATAGAGAGGAATTTAGCCCCAGAATTATAAGAACTGCATCTGTCTCCTAGAGGCATTAACCAGGACATGTAATTACATCAGTATATTTTCAATATCTCTCTCTCTCTCTCTCTCTTCCTCTCACTGTCTTTTTCTCTCTCTTTTAAGGTTCACTACCAAATGAAAGAAAATAAAGTGAATTTTGTGGATGTCTCATCATGCAGATGAAAAATAAGTTCAAATGTCCTGATTACTAGAGAAGACACACTTCTCTGCCGTCATAGTGATTCAGTCCTTTTGAGTTCTAGGAAAAATACAAAGTCTGTCATGGGTTACTTGGAAAAGCAGAAATATTATTAATGAAGGAATTACATTTGACAAAAAAGGCTTATACAAATATTCTGGCCCTTGATTTTAGAGTCTTCTCTCATTATAAAATCAACCTTGGCGCTAATCATGTCAAAACTTGCAAAGGTTTCCTGCTATTGTAGTATATTTACATAAAATAATAACAATATTGAATATCAAAGTATGATTTCAGAACAAAATAATATGCAATTCTAATTTCCTACCTCATTTTTAAAATCAATCCCAAGTAAAGGTCAGCCCCAAGGTCCTCAGTAAGTTTTCTTTTTCACACTCATGGCATAATAAAAAGAAAGCCTGAATAGTTCTGCCAACAGAAACACAGACAGTGCTTAACCGATCGCAATGTCTTCAAATGATCACCACTTGGTCATCTATAACAATAAAATAAACAGAAACCATAGAATAAAATATATATGCTATAAAAGTTTATATCTTAACTACTGCTGTCTATGTGTAAAGACTGTACCCTCCTCCATGTAAGGGCTTGGCACTCTGATATCTCTAACTGTAAAGGTCTTTAAAAATTGTTACTTTCCTTTCGAATATGTGATACAGCAGCAGTCTAGAGAGTGTCACTTCAGCTTGCTCTGCAGAGCAACTGTTCACATCATGAGGACAACTGTCTTCAAAAGAGAATGAAGATCTCCACTGCCTGGAGCATTGTGGGGAGCTCCAGGGCTTTGTCGCTACTTCAAGACCAGTTATATTACATGCACAAGGATAAAAATGCAAAACCGGTCCAAAACTGAAAACTGGTCCTTCCATATCCTTCACAGAAAGAAAGAAATGTTATATGTAACTGGTATATCAGCTATATCAAAATATCAAGTACATATTGAGTACATCAAGACTCCTTTGTCTATGGTTCATGTTCTGAGTCATGCTTCATTCATTGAGTGGTGTTAGTGATATCACTGGGATGGTTCATAATGTAAATTACTGTTCATTCTGAATAAAGGTGACAGAATCTGGCTCAAACAGGGTAAAATGAAGAGTGAGAGTAAAAGAAATGTGAATCACTTCAAATTACAGCACTAGAATGAAACCCTGAACTAGCTCCTATAAAACTATTTATGAGCTTCAGATGTTCTCATGCTGAGGACATAAACAATACTTGTTTGCTGATGCTTGAATATCTGTAACAGAGAACTGTGACCACAAAATCTTTCCACGTAAACTGAAATCTGTAATTGTTCTCTGATCTATGGATAGAGTATTCATTTCCCTTATTAATGTATTTTGGCCAGAGTCCCCAGGAGACAACAGGCTTATTTAATAATACTGTGGAAAGAACTCCACAACATTTGTATCTGGTATGAGACAGAATTTGACCATTAATTGACCATTAATGACTAGTGTTCAGAAAAAAAAATGAATGGAGTTTTATGTTTCAAATGCAAGTTGTCGTACACACTCAATTCTACAGCAAGCTGGCTTCGTTGCCCAGCATCTCAGAAGACAATTTTGCATTTTCACTTTCAGAAACATCCTGCCAGAGTGGTGGTATACTCTCTGTTTTCTAAGGCTTTGAGGAGAGTGTGTCCACTGGTACAGAAAGCCTTCTGCAGTTTCTTTCAACTCTTCTCTGGCTGTTTTGTTTACTTGCGGAGAGGCCAGTTACAGACCCCTTTGAGGAGGAATGTACAGCTGTAAATGAGATTCTAGAAAACTAAGGTTCATATTATCAGAAGACTGACTCTGGGAACACAGCCTAAGATCTGTAGTTCATTGTGTCAGTATGTTAGCTGAGGTGTTATGGATCATGTTCCTGTTGTCTGTCCTGTATGTACTTTAAGAATGGGATTAATCTCACCTTTATCCTATAAAACTAGGCATTTAGTTAAATCTCCATGTTTAGCTAGCTGAAAACTAGTTTACATATGATACCTAACTTTCAAAAAAATAAAGTATAAAGGTTACAGTTTCTATGTGCCCCTGTTGATATATATTGGTTTTTCCCCCCAAGACACTGTGAAACAAGGTTATTTCTATGTCCCATCACATTCCAAATCATATCCAGAGTGGCCTACTTATCAGTAATACTATATAACTTTATATATGTTAAGTACTTTCAAATTTAACATATGCTATGGTACTAAAAATGAAATCAAAAGAAATTTATTTATTTGTAAACATACAAGTTAACTGTTAGAATCAAATAATAATAGTATTAATAGTAAAATTTAAACAAGAGTCTTTCTCATTTCATTTAATCTATTTAGAAACATAGTCTCATTCAGTTATTTCTCAATTTCACTTTTAAAGTTTTTTCCCCATAATAAAATTCCATATGTTAAATAAAAGCCTTTGTTTTCCTATTTACAAGTTCCACGGTACACAAATAGCAATGATTCCATAGCTATTTAGTTTAGCTTCCATCTTTAGTTCTCCATTATCAGTTGGAATCAGTAAGTCCATCTCCTGGTATTACCCTGGATCAAGTAATTTTGCAGCCTTCTTCATTATTCTTCCAGGCTGCATTTCCTGTGCACATTCATCTTCCTGAAACGTTTGTAACTTTAAAATAAAGACAATGAAATTAAGACACACTTCCACATAGAACTCACTTTAGTTACTGTGGTGGGTTGACCCTGGCTGGACCCCAGGTGCCCACCAAAGCTGCTCTATCACTCCCCTCCTCAGCTGGACAGGGGAGAGAAAATATAACAAAAGGCTGGTGGGTCAAGATAAGGACAGGGAAAGATCACTCACCAATTACCGTCATGGGCAAAACAGACTTGACTTGGGGAAATTAGCTTAATTTATTATCAATCAAATCAGAGTAGGGTAATGAGAAATAAAACCAAATCTTAAAACACCTTCCCCTCCGTTGCCCCTTCTTCCCAGGCTCAACTCCACTCCCGATTTTCTCTACTTCCCCCCAGTGGCACAGGGGGATGGGGAATGGGGGTTGGGGTCAGTTCATCACACGTTGTCTCTGCTGCTCCTTCCTCCTCAGGGGCAGGACTCCTCACGCTCTTCCCGTGCTCCAGCGTTGGGTTCCTCCCACAGGAGACAGTCCTCCACAAACTTCTCCAACGTGGCTCCTTCCCATGGGCTGCAGTCCTTCACAAAGTGCTCCAACGTGGGTCCCTTCCCCGGGCTGCAGTCCTTCAGGCACAGACTGCTCCAGCATGGGTCCCCCGTGGGGTCACAAGTCCTGCCAGCAAACCTGCTCCAGCGTGGGCTCCTCTCTCCATGGGGCCACAGGTCCTGCCAGGAGCCTGCTCCAGTGAGGGCTTCCCACGGGGTCACAGCCTCCTTCGGGCATCCCCCTGCTCTGGCGTGGGGTCCTCTCCAGGCTGCAGGTGGAGATCTGCTCCCCCGTGGACCTCCCTGGGCTGCAGGGGGACAGCCTGCCTCACCATGGTCTTCCCCATGGGCTGCAGGGGAATCTCTGCTCTAGCGCCTGGAGCAGCTCCTCCCCTCCTTCTGCACTGACCTGGGGGTCTGCAGGGCTGGTGCTCTCACATCCCACTCCTCTCTCCACTGCAGGTTTACCAGCAGGTTTTGGGGTTTTTTTCCCCTTCTTAAAGCTGTTCTCCCAGAGGCACTACCACCATTGCTGATGGGCTCGGCCTTGGCCAGTGGTGGGTCTGTCTTGGAGCCGGCTGGCATTGGCTCTGTCGGATGTAGGGGAAGCTTCTAGCAGCTTCTCACAGAAGCCATCCTGTAGCTCCCCTCTGCTACCAAAACCTTGCCACACATACCCAGTACAGTTATCTTTGTGACAAAACTGGGATTAATATTCTCATATATTGTTTGCCATTATTCATTTTTGAGCCCAGTCCCATTCTCATGGATGTCAATGTCACAGAGAACATTGACTTTAATAGAGAATATCTTTTCCCTTAAAAATATAGAACTAAAGTATTGGGAAATACTTATTTGGTCCATTTATGCAGTTGCTCCTGTTTCCCCAGTGTCAACTTCTTGTGAAGTATTAGGTAAGATAATTTTGTTGTTGAAAAGGCCCTGGCAGAACTAAATTATGCAATGAGGCCTGGCAGTCCAATCCTGTATTGATCATTTCTAGTTGTGATGTAAATCATAATAATGTTTTATAGTTATTGGCTCAAACTAGATTTCCCGTTCAGAAAATCTACCACTGTAATGAAATAAAAAGTTTTTACTGCTGGTACAGATACTGTAGGTAGCCAAACGAAACCTTGGTCTTTCCTTTCTCATAATGCAGACAAATAAACCCACACTTCAGCACAAGCAAATGTGACTTCCAGTTTGAAAGTATCTGTGAAATTTTACCATTTTCTTTGCTATAAGAAAAATTCAGATTCACCCCTGTAATATTATGCAATGCATCACAACAGAAGATGAGTGAAAATTAAATATATTTTTAATTATTATACCAATTTGTTGCACTAAAAAGACAAAAATGTAAAAAAGCATCAGTATTGCTTTTTACCTTAAATAAGTTCATTTTCAGTCTATGCAAAACACAGAGAATAAACTCAGTCAAACTTTACAAAGCTGTATGTGGGCAATAATTAGACATCCCAGGTGTGTTTGACAGGATTTTAAAGTCACTGCAGTGTTTTTGGCTTGGTCAAAGTTAATTTTCTTCAGAGTTGCTGGTATAGTGCTATGTTTTGGATTTGTCACCAAAACAGTGCTGTTAACACACCCACGTTTTAGTTATCGCAGAGCAGTGCTTAGACAGTGTCACGGCCTTTTTTTCTGCTTTCACGCTGCCCCGCCAGCGAGGAGGCTGCAGGAGGGCAAGAAGCCGGGAGGGGACCCAGCCGGGACAGCTGACCCCAAACGACCCGAGGGGTATTCCAGACCATCGGACGTCATGCTCAGCATATACAGCTGGGGAAGAAGAAGGAAGGGGGGGACGTTGGGAGTGATGGTGTTTGTCTTCCCAAGTCACTGTTACATGTGCCAGAGCCCTGCTGTCCTGGAGATGGCTGAACACCTGCCTGCCCATGGGAAATAGTGGTGAATGGATTCCTTGGTTTCCTTTGCTTGTGCACACAGTTTTTGCTTTACCTATTAAACTGTCTTTATCTCAGCTCATGAGTTTTCACATTTTTGCCCTTCCAGTTCTCTTCCCCATCCCACTAGTGGGAAGTGAATGAGTGGCTGTGTGGTGCTTAGTTGCCTCCTGGGGTTAAACCACAACAGTTACCTTAACTGAGTTCGTTGCTGGGGGATAATCAGTCAGTAATCTTATGGTCAGTAAGTAATAACAAGCAGGGTAACTGATTTGGAAAACAGAAGAACTATGTAGGCACATATTCCCGCCCCCCCCGAAAAAAAAAAAAAAGAGGAAATGTTTGGAATTGATTCTTCTTCTTTTTTCTTCTCTTTCTTCCTTTGACACTGCTGACTGAGTTAATATCTTTATGCTTCCTGTAAAATTAAGTGTAAGTATGAGAGACAAGGATTTGAAATGCAAACATTACAAAATCAAGCATTTATGAATAAAAATATGACATTTTAATGATGCTTTAAAAAGTTCAGAGCTGAAGAACATGAGTTTCTTTAGTACTTCCAAATTTGTGTACTTTCTTCTATTTTTACCCATTGGAATGTTACTAAGAAAAGTGGTATAGGTATTTTTTTTATACAGATGCTTGTCAAATAATATCTAGAGTTAGTATTTTTTTCTCTTCAGGTGTCGTTGTTGTAGCATTATGATCTATGACTGGTCTGCAGTCTCCTTTAAAGAGATCTGCTTAGGATGAAATACTATCTAATTATGATTATGATTAACCCCCCTTGATTTTCCATGTACTGGTATACATGCTGAAAGATCATTAGACCTGATCTTGAGCAAACTGGGAGAATGTCAAAATCTGCAGATTGCTAAAGAATTTAATAATCATATTATCAACATTCTCTCTTAATGGCTCAATGAGCTCGCTGCTACCAAAAGTAAAAATAATCTATTTTATGGTGGGAACTGCTACAACTTACTCAAACTATCTAAAATTTAGATACTTCAGCTAGGATTCATATCAACTAAAGTTAGTCTTCTGCAACATAAAATTGACAACTAAAAGAATTGCAATTGATTCTTTTTATATTTAATGTGATAATACAAACAATGAATCCTTTCACAAGCTATTGCTATCTAAATCAAGATGTGACCACTTGCATCCTCAATGATCCTGTGCCTTTTCATCTGCAGTAGAGGGACTATATGTTGAACTACTCAGATGTACATGGCTGTTTGGTCAAATTGATTCCGTGCATACACTGAGATAAACTTTCAGGCTCCTTGAAGAGCCAACAGTGAGAAACAGATATGTTGAGGATACAATTTCTTCCTCTGCTTTGGATTCCTAATATGAGAAGGCAGCCCTATCTTTCTGTAGCAAAATGAACTAAACTGTTACCTTAGACTTAAATGGATAAAAGTACAAAATGTAAATTTTACTTCAAGCTAAATACAGTTGCTTAAAAATAAGTCTCTAGTGCCATTGAGAGGCTGAGGACTTCTGAGAAGTCCACAAAGGGGCTGACTGATGCCACACAGGATGGACAGAGACATGTTTTGCTGGACTGGCAGAGGAAACTGCAGAGGATAACCTCAAGCCCTATGTTTAGGCAATTGAATCAAGCCCTAAACATTAAATTTAGAAACCCCAAGACCAGCATAGAAGGAAGAGGACTTAATGAAAATAAAGTACATTAAAAATAAGGTATTTAGTAAAGCGGCTTATTGCAAATACTCAACAAACTGAAAACAATAAGAGATTAATATTCAGACCCTTACCAAATATCCTCATTCAGTCATCTACATTTAAGGCAATTGTGTCATATGAATGCAATGTATTAAAATAATGGATGAGTATTTCATTACTTTATGCATCCTGTCAGAACTTGTTTTAGTACTACATCTCGGGGCATGTCTTTGGAAACATCAGCTGAATTGAAAAAATATCTAAATTTGAGGACTTAGTTATAGAGTGGTGGAGACACAAGCCCTGAGCCCTCCAAGCTCTTAATACATGTACAGATTCCTTGTGTTCTGGACTGGACACATATGTCTAAATATTCTGCTGCATCAAAGATGATAGCTATGAGATAATCAAATGTGCTGAAAATGTGAGAAAATATTTCAATAAGCCAGGGTTGTGATATACTATCTATTTATTGTTCTTTTTATTATTTGGACTGACTCAAAAGTACAAATGTTACTTTTAATTTTGATTACAACACCTTTTGAAACTAATTATAAATTTCCATTTTAATCCTCTTGTGTATTTTTAAAATGGTCTCAACAAATGGCTATGAAATTTCTAGGTTTTTTTACATAGTGGTATATATTTTGTGCTGAACTACATCTAATGTAGTTCCTGTAAAGTCAGTAAATTTGTGTGGACTAGCAATCACTGCTGAATTTAACCTAATATCTATGTAGAAGTCAACTGTGGTAATGCAGGCAAACCAAATAAAAATCATGGCAGGAAAGTCATTATAGTCTGCAATTAATATAACAGATTTTATAATGTGTGCTAGCAATGAAGAGGTTTTGCCTTCTACACAGTTTTATAATAACAATTATAAGATGAAATGGCAATGATGATATGAATATAATGAGATAGGTCATAGTTATAGGTCTAGCTGCATCTCCTTTCTCTTTATGGTTGTTGAATTCATCCCTCAGGTGTTTGGCTTCTTGTGCTTAATGGGCTTAATGTAACATTATATGATTCTTCCACATAACTATACTGTATAACTAAAACTACACCAATGTTTATTAATTTGCAATCCCAAGAGCGTTTGGGCCATTTGTTGGACAATAACCTCCTTAAGCCTAATTTATTCATAGGAGAACAAAAAAAAAAAAAAGCTATCGTAATATAACTGTGCTGTAAAGAGGCAAGGCTGTACAGAGCTGCCTCGTCTGCTCAGCAGTGTCAGAGGCAGTTGTGCATACTCCTCTTAACAAGTATTTACGCATGTGGCAAAGTCTGTGAGTGAGGACTTGGGCAGTTTAGAGGCTCAGATATTCACAGGCAGAAGCTAGGTCTTCGGAGAATTTCATTAGCATCTTAAAGGCAATTTGAGCAGAGACTTTTATGCAGCTCTTGTAAATTTAGCCTGAACAACATGCATGCATAGCCATACTACTTAAGAGCCTAGTATTTTATAATGATGAGTTAGGAAGGTCTAGTTCTTTTAAACACTTCACACTATTAAATCACTAACTGAATTCAGCTCTTCTCTAACAACTACAGAACATGAGCATACATAATGCCTATAACATTCCTTCTCATCACATTGTTCATAAATGTACTGCTTTCCTGGCTAACCCACCTTGTATACACCTGTTCAGAAATTGCTTTAAGGTGAAAATCTTAAATCTTAGACCAGAAGGTTTGATCCTGACTCTACTTAAGTCAAAAGAATGTTTTTGGTCACTTCGAAAGGATTTAGATGAGACCTAGACCTGAAAGCACTTTGTGAGTTTAACATGAATGTTTCTAACAATCATGAGGTCACTACAAATAAGAGAGAGCGCAGATGAGGCCATGAAGATGTGTTATCAGGGCCTTTTCATTGCAAGTGAACAAGGGGTGCACTGCTGATTGCTGTGGAGCAAACTAACTTATGAGGATACGTTCTTACTTCCAAGTAAATATGTTTGGCAGCTTTCAGCAACTGCAGCCTTCAGGTCCCCCTTCTGTTACTGACCTAATTGGATCTTCTGTCTTCAAACAGTTTCTTCCTTCCTTTATCCTGGATTGAAGCAAGGGAAGTCTTGCTTAATTATATGCTTTAATGCTTGTTGAGAGCTGAAGGATAGGAGCAAATAAGCTAAAACCCACCAGATCAAAGTATTTTTATGAAGTACAATACTTTGCCCAGCAGCAAAAGGCATATCAAACATTGACCTCTTTGCAAAGGCATTTAGCCTCATGATTGCCCTCCTAACAGTTATTTCTGATCTCTTCCCCTGTTTACCACAATTCATTTCTCTTCTGCTGGAGGATGGTTCATAACAGCTTCAGATTATAAACTATACAGTTCACTTAGTACAGTAGTCACAACTGCTGCAGAAACTCTCATAATAAGGGAGGTTAATACTTCAAAAAATCCATAGAAGTGACTTATTTTATCTTTTTTTGCTTCTGGCTTTCATTGCAGAGCTATTTATTTGCTATTAAAATATATAAGACTGAAGCAGAATTTCTCCCACTGTAGTAATCACATTTGTAGTGTCAGTAAATACGTTGTTCAGAATATATCTAACTTGAAAATGGATCCAGTTTTCAAGTAAGTTTTTTATTGCATCCAGCTATGCTCAGTTTGTGTTCATCCAGTTGCACAACACCCCTCTCTCCTTTTCTTGGCTAGTATCTTGTATTAATTCATCCACTTTGCATAGATAGTAAATAAAGATTTTTGCTTCCACCTGGTGCAGTGTAGGATAGAAAGGCAATAGGATAACTTATTCCAGTATCCTGAAAAAAATAGAACATTTTGAAAAAGTGTGACTACTGATGTGTTTTCCCTTAACCATTCAGCATGCTAGTCATGTATATGATCCCAAAGAACTGCTAAAATGTACATAGCACTAGATTATGGCAAGAATATGTATCCCAGAAAACATTCATGAACCATAGAACTATTATATTTTATGAAATGCTTACATTAGGACTTCACTCCCTTAGTTCCCCATCTCCAGTTTTATATCTTTAAATCAAATGTGTTAAATTCTTAATTTTTTTCTCTTTTCTTTGTGTTTCCACTTTTGAGAATGAATGTAATACACTTTTTTGTTTTACAACAAATAAATCCTAAAGTATATGTTCCAAAATATTTCCTTCAATTTTTGTGATTTCTGCACACTCTTTCCTTTTCCTTTGCCCTTGTTTGTCTCTCTTTTCTGCCTGTCTTAACTATCTTTTCTCATGGTCTTTGATTCATTTAGGCCTATAATTCCATCACTACAAATTGTTGCTCTGTACTAATTTGGCTGCTTCTGATAATAATATGCAAGATTGAGGCCCTGTTGAACAGCATCTTCTGTGCCTATTTCACTTCTCTTTGGATGTTCCTAGGATTAATGGAGACTATGTTTCACAGCATGCACCAGACTCACCTTTCATTAGGTACTTTGACTTCCTGAAGGTCTTCATGCTTCCTGCTGGCCCTCTAACCAGTTTTCCTGTCTGTAGCAGCAAAAGCATGTTCATTTGACCCTTTAACTTCATAAGCAGCATTTCTACTAAAAAACCCCAGCATTTACCATTTCTTAAGCTAAAATTAAGCAGAGATATGTATCTCAGGAACACTGCTAAATGTAGATTTTCAATTAACTTTTATCTGACCCTGTCTTTTAAAAGTTGACTTCAGAATTTTAGGCCTGGAGGCCAAAATTTAAATGAACTGAATGCATGTCCTTTCTAAACACATACATGGTGATATTTTCAAATTCCCTCCAATAATTTACCACACTGACAGCAGACAGATCTGAGGTGCACAAGTAAGTACCATTATTGGAAGCTATCATTTGAAGTAGATAAAGAATAAGCGAGCATGGTGAATGAATATGCTTTACGTTTCTCCAGGTTATAACTAAAGCCCTATGAAAGTAGTTGCAGGTTAGGAATTTTCTAACCTATGAGGCTTTTATCTATACAGTAACTGTTTTGTGAATGACCAACATCAACTGAGAGACTCCCTGGGCAGTGAGATCCACATTTTGGAAGTTTTCTTGGCAGCTCCCTGTTTAGCTCCAGTGAGAGGACAGATGCCTTTCATACTCTGGATGATGTTCATATGGAGTTTTGGCCAGTGCTGTGTTTTTTTCTTTCTTTTACAGAATTTTTTCATTTCCATTGTTAGCCACTGCTGTTTTATAAAACTTCCAGGTGGAACACCAAGTGATTAGATGGAAACTGAGCCTTTAAAATGATCATCTCAACAGTAAAGAAGGACATGGAGGACTCAATTTTTAAAAGTGGTCTTTTTGTCAAAATGATGCAATTTTAAACCTGATTTTCAAGATACATCTTTTAACATAGACAATTAATTTGAGGACCCAGATAAAAAACTGGCTTGCTACTTTAGGAGCTCTAGTTTAAAAGATGGATAAAAGTGTCTGTACAGTTAGGTAATTTTAAGTTGGTGTTCTATGGTTTTTTTTCAGGAAGGCGACATATTGTACTAGCTGCTAGCTATAAGAACTTTCCTTACTAATTCAGTAGTTGTCTTCAATATAATGATAAAAATACATACGTGTTTGATTCCCATAGATCATTAATTTGATGTTACTTTTATTTTGCAAATCTATCTATCTATCTATCTATCTATCTATCTATCATTCTATCATCAACTGCATGTCATAAACTGCATAGCAAGGTATTAAAATATACATGCAGGCCTTACAAAAAAAAAGCTGTAAGTTATGTTAGAAGTAATGCACTTTAAATGTTTCTAGTAAATTAATCATAATGCACAATCAATACCTTCAAAGGAGAAAGCTAGTTTCACTCTACTAAATTAAAATATCAAAGTTAAAAAAAGAAAAAAGAATTCCAAATTGTATTTTTTTTAAAGCAGAAACAAAATTAAAAGGCAAGTTAAGACAGACCTAAGATCATGTGTTATCTGAAGTGGTTTACACCTCCTTAACTCCAGCTTTTAATCCCTGACACAAACATATTGGTGAGTAAAAGGAGATTCAAAGTTAGTGGAAAGGCAACACTGGGTGTTCTTGTCAGGAACCACAAAACATATGGAAAATGACCACTAAGATCCTGACTCCTTTTCATGTATCACATTCAGAATGTTAAAGGGCAATTCTCCTGCACTTCAGAACTCTCGTGTATCACCAAAATGGAGTAAATAAGCATTCATGTAAATAAGAATGGGTACTGGGAAACAAAAGGGTTATGATGCAAATTGTGCCTTAGATTTGAAAGTGTGGGAAATTAGAGTAAAATCACACACAAGTAGCCAAATATTTCAATAACTTCTGTATTTCTGGATGTTGACATAATTTTAGGAAAGCTACAAAATAGCCCATGAAATTTAGCATAGCATTCTTAAACCATAGCATTCTTAATAACACTTTTAGTCCCTCTACTGTTTTAAGACAGATGGCGTATGGGCAGCTCTAGTCTAGCTGCACATATATTTTTAATAATCTTTGTTCATACAGAACAACAAATACTATCATGTGAGTATCCAACTAAAACTGGGATACACATGTGAAGGGACTGCAAATCAACAGAGTTCAACTGGGAAGGTAATAGTAGTTGAGCCAGTTACTAACCATATCAGCAACAACTGGAAGATAAAACTGTTTTTTTCTACAAAGTGACTGTGCACAGTATTGACTGCCAAGAAAACCACACACTTCAACTTCTTTTATGGATGTAACAAGCAAAAACTATGGGGAATGAATTAAACAAAATTTTCACTGAAGTTTACTAAGTTTGTGCAAACCCTGAATCTATTTCTATTTTTCTCCTTCAGTTCTGAATGTTTGAGCTGCAGTTCTGAAAGTCATTTTATTTCTATAAATAAGTAATTTTCTGCATGCAGACAGAAATTAAAATCAAGGTATATTTTTAATGTAAATATCCACATATTGCATCAGTGATAATATTAATGATGCATGGCATGAATCTAGACATAGAATGAAAAATAAATAAAGCTATGGGATGGCTTGCATTTCTTTTACCTAAGCAAACAGGGAGAAAGCAAAAAGAACTTTTGATATGTGTCAATCACCTTCCCTTTTACCTATTTAGAATATTGTCTTATAACACTATTATAAGAATAAGAATATGAACAGAATAACTTGGGGTAGAATTCCCAGTAAATACTAGCATCTGAATAAATGACACAAATTTGGGTTGTATGGAAGTTTTGCAAATAAAGAGCCAAGTACAGTAACTGGAGTAGACTTCATTTCACATAAGATAGGGAGGTGCTAGTTGCTTTACGTTCCCATTATGGTTGATGGGAGGAAATAAATACTTTTAGAACACACTTTCATCTGACCCAGTTGATCTACTTTTGGGATGAGTTAGACTATATGTTGAGCAGTGTATCTCTCAGTAGAAGTGGAGTAGGATGATTTGCTCATATATAGATATTGGTATTAGTCTACATTTGGTCAGATACTTAACTCTAGTTTGATCAGATGCTTGCCTTCACTTTCGTACAGTAAATGCTTCGGAATGACACTCTGAAATTTAGTAATTTTATCATAATTTTCTGAAGGAATACATTCATGCCCAGTCTACTCCATTGTCCTTCTACCATCACATGTTCTGGATTATTTGCCTCTTCTCCATCAGTCTTCTAGAAACACCCATGCTGGATTCACAGGCAGAAACCATAACTAGTTGTTTTCCGGACTAAATAAATTGGCATCTTTATCTGCTCCAAACTGAGATAATCTTTCATGATACCAGCATCATACACAGTATTTCAAGAGATTGTCATAATTTCTTGAACAATATTATGTTTCCTATCTCTTCTATCTAACCTTGAGTCACATTTGCTTCTGTAGCCTTAGCACACTAGTTTTTCCCTTTCATCTTCAGTTCTTTTGTAAACCCATATCCTTGTGCTCAGTTTTTTCCCTCTGATGAGCTTGCAGTTCCTGAACTTACTCTCTTACGACAGTAGGCCTGGCACCGCAAATTTTCACTGGCAATTCACCCAAATTCCCCAAGCCTGTCAGTGTTTAAGAAGCATTTGGACAATGCCTTTAATAATATGCCTTAAATTTGGTCAGCCCTGAAGTGGTCAGGCAGTTGGACTAGATGATCATTGCAGGTCCCTTCCAACTGAAAATATTCTCTTCTACTGTTCTGTTCTGTTCTGTTTCCTCTCATTACAGGACTCACAGTATGGTATTTGATTCTTTTTAATATTGACTGTATCTCCATATTTAGTCTATCAACACATTTATTACTCTACTCCTAACTTTTTTAGCCAGAATTAATTTGAATATTATGTTAGCTTTTCCTAACAAACTTGTGAATTTTTTTTAGTAATATCTAATGTAGCAATGTAGCAGAAAAAGGACTGACATTAACAAATAATTCACAAACAGTCTCAAAACTAAATGCATATTCCACTTGTTTTTCTCCAGGGTGGAGACTAAAGGATGAGAGCAAAGACTAAGTGGTTAGTGGGCAAGAAGGATAATTGAAACATCATATAAAACGTCACAGTACAAAAATTATTAAAAAAGTGGCAAACAAAAACCCATAAAATATCTCAATCAAGGCAACTAATACTCTCTATCTAGTATGCTGGAACATTCTGTATGTGAAATTGCTAATTTATCATTAGGAAGTCAGTGAAGGTGGTATCATATAACTGAGATGGGGAAATACAATGTCCTGTTTAAGAGGAAAGAACAATAGCAATCTGTATAAGTGTAGACTCATTGTCATATGAATCAACGGTATTGCAAGCTCTGGACAACTTTAACAGGAAAATATAATCAAAGAAATGGAAGAATGTGGAAACTGGGATGCAATACAACACACATTTACTAACAGGTAGTTCATGCCTGATTAAATTGATATCTTTTTTGATAAGTGAATGATTAGGCAAGGGAAAGAAGTACTCTACTAATCTGGACTCAGGCTCTATGAATAATGATTTTCAGTTCAGCCACTTCAGCTGAAAAAAAAAAATTAAGAACTGGAAAAATAAATAACACAACATAATGATACAATAAATTGCTAAGGGATAGGGAAAAGGTAGTATTTTAGTAGCTATAGACATCCTTTGTCTGTATAATGTATTAGTATCATAAAGAGAGAGGTTTACAAGTTATAATAGCAATAAGTGCAGACAGGCAGAAGCTGTTCTGTCCACTGATAACGTAGTTCTGTCACAACTCCTAGAAACAAACAGCAGTGAGATCATATAAGGCCTTGTCTAAGTACTTTTTTAAAATGATTTTGTTTTGTTTGATTAGGTATTTTAACAATTTTAGGAAAGAATGATTTCAAAGAGGGCTTTAAATTCAGCCCTGGATATGTTAAGTTGTTAAGTAGTTGCAGCTATCGAGAAAAGTAGCAATCATTAGAAAAGCAAGAGATATTGTACTATTAATGCTCCAATATGTAAAATCAAGGAAGAATAGTATGTGAACTAAACCATAATCAAACACACAGATAAAATACTTTATAAGAAAATATTAAAATTAATTTCCTTTAAGTTGCTAAAGCAAAATAAATTTTAAATCTAAAATAAGTATAAATTTAAATTAAAACAGTAACGTTACTAAAAATACAAAAGTTTGAAGAAGCCTTTGGGAGAAAACCTACAAAAAAATGGACAACACAAGAATCCCATTGATGAGAACGGTAAATTATTAACTTAGAAGAGGTATCAGATGTTTGGAAACAATTTTTAAAGCATCACATACCTCAGCTAATCCTTTTGGAAGAATGCTTTAGTTGATCATCAGCCTCTACTTTTATTTAGTTAGAAATAGAAGAAGGATATGTCCTCACAAATCCAATCATAAAGGTGACAGTGGATATTATCCTGAAGACAGAAAGCACAGTCAGATGGGTTGGTTGCTAAATTTATAAGGTGTCTTAGTGTCCATATCAATACGTTTACTTAAAATGCTCTTAAAAAAGGGAACATTTCTTTACATTGGAAAAGAAAAAAGGATAATTCTTGTTCACTACATATATCATTAAAAATAATTGTTTAATGTTTCTGCCACAGTTTTGCCAAATATACAAAGAGGTTTATTAGTTAGAAGGTAAAGCCAGATCAGTCAGGACTTATTGTGGTTAGACAAATTGCTGCTAATAAAATTAAGAAGTCCATGATTTGAGTTACAGTTCTTATGAAGATAACATCTAATACATTTTATTATCTCTCAGAACGCAGAAAAATCTTTAGCCAAATAGAATGTAAATACATGTTTCTTCTATTAAAAAAAAGATTTTGGAGAAAAGTTAAGAACTGACATTCCATCCACATATGAGAATCCTGGACGCTTAGATTTAACAAGTGGAGTTTTTCATTAGGAACAAAAGCAAGAGAGGTACCCACTGTCACTAATTAAGAAAACTAGGACACTCTGCACCATAGTCTTTGGTAATGATGAAATCAACAGTAATATCAAAATATTTAATTGCAGTATTTCTAATATTTTAGATTTTTTTTCAGTTGAAGACATTTTAGTAGAAGCAAATGTAAAGGCTGAGAAAAAATAATTATGGCTAGTTCTGATTTGCAGAAATGTAAAATACTTGAAAATAAGAAACATGCAAGAGTGCATTACACGAGCTGCATTTGCAAAAAAAAAAAATCAAATGGGAAAACAATTTTCATGAGCAACTTTTGTCTGTACAATGGTCTAGTCTTTTTGGAAGTCAGCTAAAGAACTCTGAATGTTAACTCCTGTGCTCATTTTCCAGAGACAGTAAGGCTCAAATCCTGTCAAGCTGAAAAGCTTAGCTCCCTACATGTAAGGTTATTCTTGTCGCTCTCATTCTGAAAGAAATAATATCAAAAAAAGTTGATTTTGCTTCCCCAGAATGCTCAGTTACTGTCATAGTCAGATGAAAGCCTTCTAACACACACCGCTCTAAGTGAAACACAGTCCAGAAATAAGACATACCTTGCAGTTCACTGGGACCTGTAAGGCTTGGGGTCAGCTGCCATTGCAATTTTGCTAGAGTTACTCTCTGGCAACATTTACTAAAGAGGGAATAATCTGTCCACTTAAGCCATTGTGAATCCATTATTCTTTCTTTTTTTGGAGGTATGTTTATTTTAAATCTGAAACTGTAAGATACATTCTTATCAGAATGAGCATCTTCTCACACACATGAAGTAGTTTTTCATATGGCTGTTTGCTGGTACAAAAGTTGAACTGTTTTTTGAACTTACATTGACAGTTTCATTAAACTTAGTAGGCAAATCACTGAGCTTCCCATTAACAAGAGGTTTGCAACAGTGCCAAATAATGATAAAATTAAGGGAATCCATTACGACATAAGGGGCCTAAGCTAAGCTTCTGAACATTTTTTATTTACATTGCAGCTTGAACATATGCCAATAATGCAGCAGAAGAAAAGAGAAAGCTCTTGTATGGTCTGTACCAGTATCAGTAAAGACTGGGTGATGAATGGATTGAGAGCAGGACTTGGGGATATTGGTAGATGAAAAATTAAATGTGAGCCAGCAAGGTGTGCCTGCAGCCCAGAAAGCCAATTGTATCCTGGATTGCATAAAAAGAAGCATGACCAGCAGGACAAGGCAGGTAGTTCTTGCCCTCTGCTCTCATGAGAGCCCACCTGGAGTACTGCATCCAGTTCTGGGGTCCCCAGCTCAAGAAAGATACGGAGCTGTTAGAGTGGTTACAGAGGAGGGCCACAAAAATGATCAGAGGGCTGGAATATCTGTCTTGTGAAGAAAGGCTGAGACAGCCGGGGTTGTTCAGCCTGGAGAAGAGAAGGCTCTGGGGAAACCTTGCTGCAGCTTTTCAATATATAAAAAGGGCTTATAAGAAAGATGGAGAGACACTTTTTACCAGGGCCTGCAGTGACAGGACAAGGTGTAACTTCTAAAACTAAAAAAAGGTAGATTTAGATACAAAGAAGAGGGTAGATATAATTAGATAGATACATGGAAGAAATTTTTTTATGATGAGAGTGGTGAGACACTGGAACAGGTTGCCCAGAGAGGTTGTGGCTGCCCCCTCCCTGGCAGTGTTCAAGACCAGGTTGGATGGGGCTTTGAGCAACCTGGTCTAGTGGAAGGTGTCCCTGCCCAAGGCAGGCAGGTTGGATCTTTAAATGTCCCTCCCAATCCAAACCATTCTATGATTCTCTAATTTTATTCTAGTCACTGGGCCTTCAAGAGTTGCAAATCTGAGACTCTGAAGAATGACAGGAATAGTGAATGTAATTGAAACAAAAATGAAAGAAAGATGAAAAAATAAATGCACAATGTGGAAGGCTTCACAAAACCTGTATCATGATGAAAAAAACTTTAAAAAGATTAGCGATATGTACCTGAAATGTTTTGATTTCTAATAAGATGCCATGAAATGCAAATTAAACCATTTAAAATTGCAGCTTCAGGTCTTTACTGAACAGAAACTGTCAAGTTTAAGATCCTGTATGAAAGTTAGGCAGTGTTTTTTTCAAATTTACTGTCTCTTCAGAGACCTCAATGGAGACTCATTCAGTGCATAAGTGGGTTCTAAAGAGCAAAGATGCAAGGTTGTATAAGAAATGAGACTGAAGAATTATGCAACAAATCTCATAGTGGCATGTATAGACATCCAAGATGTAATATATTACAATATACTGTATTGGTACCTCTTTTCAGAGGGATAAACTAGAAGTTTGTTAGAACAAGGAGAATACTAAACTATTCTAAAGATAGGAAGGGAAGAACCAAGGCAGAATGGACTACAATTGTTTTCTTCACAGACAAATAAAAACATGACTTAAAAATAAGTACAGCAGTAAATGTTTTAGAGAATTTAGATTTAAAACTGCTGTCATCCCTGTAACATACTATGATAACAATACCGGCTGCCTGCTAAAATGAAAGGGGAAATTTTATCACAATATGTAATTAAACTGTAGAGATTGACGCCACAGAACCCTGTCTAAGTAAAAAAAACAAAACTGGTTACCAAATGGAATATTATGGGGATATTTTTGAATTACAATTATTTACTATTTGGTGCAGGTATGAGACTTTGAGCCGCAGCGTATTGGGCAGTTATTAGAGACCAAGATGAAACTAATGGAGACAAGGGGAGAGACAAGTTTCATTCATGTGTGTATTGCAGACAGGACTATTATCTGCCTACAGGAAGTTTACAGCAGTAAGAAGAAAGGACTGGTAAAGTCTGCCCACGTTTCAATTGTCAGCTCAGTTTGTTAGTGGAGTATGCTATCCCCATGGTGGAATACAGCTGGAGTATGCTGAAGAGTTGGTTGAGGACACTGAGATGCAGACATAGGGTATTATTTGCCATCTGAGCATTTGAAGCATTTATTTTGAGAATGACAAGCACAGCAGCTAATGGTAGAAACATTTTAGATAACCCGTTAGTGATCCTAACTGGAAGACGATTGTAGACTGAAGAATTAATGATCCACATAACAGTTTACCTGAGAAGGTGCGGGCCTTTGCTGTGCTGTGTTGTGTTATGATGCACATTTAGCTTGGCCTTCAGGGTTGTGTTGGGCTGTGTGTATCCCTTGGCTGCAGGGTACACCTAGCTGGTTACAGTAATGAAGGAGCCTGTAGACAGCTGCCATTTGCATCAGTGATTACACCACCTGTGTGTCCTTGTATTTATCTTAAAGTGAAGCAGTATGTTCTCATGTGAACATCCTTTTGTTTGACACTAGAAATGATTAATAGAATTGTTCTTTTCTAAGAATATCCTATAAGAGCTCTAAAGACCAAAATGCCATCAAACAGATGGGATCTGCACTATGTGCTGTTCCCTGACTGGAGGTCTGTCTGATGATACATCACTGTACCCTACCTCTGAAGGCATGTAAGGTTATCCATACTATCCTCTTTTTCCCTACAGTGTTAACTCCAATAAATGGTATTTTAAGCAATATCTTACCAGACCTGAGTGATCTTTTCACTGGGATCATAACAAACACCAGCCCCAGTGCCTTGCAGCAGTGCACTACAAATCCCAGGTTAGATAAATTAGACATTTAAGCCATCTGAGAGTGTTTGTTCCCCTGCAATACAAGTTCTAGGGACATGATGGATGTTCCTTCAGTATCTGAAGCCAGCACATAGCACTACATTCAATTTTGCTTTGTGGTAGCATCTTCCAGAAAAGAGGATGTCAGTCCCTGCCTTAGCTGTTCCAATTCAGAGCAGCTACAGTGCAAACATCCATTCTATCCTATGCTGCCTGTACTACGGAGGTGATAATTCTTGATTAGTGGGGCCCAATATACATAGCTGGGAACAATGATATCAAAGCTGCTCATTGGAAGGATGAGCAGTTCCCATCTATTCAAGGTAGTGAAAAAACAGTCTTGAAGTTGTCACTTGTAAACAGTCTGGTGTTGGCCATAGGACATGTAATTTGACAAAATATGGATTTAATCCAAGATGGCAATGCTGATGTTACTAAGTAGCTATGTTTCTTCATTACAAACAACAGGTAAGGTTTCTCAGAATGCTGTCTCTGCTGTAGTGTTCCATTGTGGCAAAATGGCTGTGACTATCTGACTTGATTTAAGCTACAACTGATTTGCACCATCAGGAAGTGTAAAGCAGTAAGACTGAATCATTGAAACTGAGGAAAGAAACATTGCAATGTTAATAATTAATTTTTCAATACCTCTATTTCTTCAAAGGGTTTATCTTGGTCAAATAATTTCTAAGAGCAGAGACACATGTTACCATTGTCTCTTTTGCTGCTGTTCTACAGTAGAAGAGCAATAGTCCTACAAACAGCAATCAGCGGGATGCTAGTGATTGGAAAGAACTTAAAGGCAAAGGGAGCGATGGGTCTGTGTGTATGTGTGTGTGTGTGTGTGATTTTCCTAGGGAATCAAAACACTTTGTAAGTCAGAGAAAGAACCAGCGTTTGTATAGCCACTATTGTCTTACATGTGGAAATGAAACAAATTGATAAAATTATCTTATATACACTGTCACTAACTTTATTGATCATTGTATCAGAGCTAGTGCAAAAGGATGAATGAGCTTTGCTAGACAAGTGGGTGCAGAAGCTGTAGAATCAGTGAGCAGCAGGAAATGAGTGATTTTCTGAGCTCCTGGAATGACATAACTGTATGTATCTCTGTATGCCATATACAAATACCAGAATATTTTCACTTGTAGTTACGCTGGTGTGTGACTGGTCACCTAAACTGGAAGACAGTGTTTCTGCTCCTGGACTAGAAAATTAATGCATTGAACAAGAAAGAAGTTAATTCTTGCATCAAAGCCTCAAGCAAAAGCCTTGTGCATTATGTAAGTTCTTATTTATGATAACATTTAAATAAGATCTAAATTATTCTGGTTACCTAAACTTTATCTGACTGAATACAATGATGCATGTAGAAAAGGCATAAGAAATATCTGTTCAGAGGTCCAGCAGAAGACAAGACCTCAGAGGAAATGAGAGGGAGACTGAAGAGGTAAATCTCCCCTGCTGTCCCTGCTGAGGAAGACAGAAATAGTTGTTTGGCACATTTCAAGAAAATCAGGCTTTTTCCTCAAGACTACATTTATTAGTCAGTGGATTAATAAATTCTCTGGCATCTGCATTTCTGTAAGAAATCACAGAAGTAATTAATTCTTCATGTGAAAATACACTTACTTTCTCTACCTTTTAGTAATAATAATTTACTATCATGGAATGAGTCTTTGAACACACACTTCATTAGATACCTGGCCATTCTCAGATGATAATGGACAATTATTGACAATTTTGTTTTTAAGTACAACAGCAGAAATATAATTCCTATCCATAAAGAGTAAATAGAAATGCTATTTATTCCTTCTTTCTAAATGACACGTTAACCTTTTGATTAATCTAGTGCTAAAAGTCACATGGCATTATTTTATTAAAGAGCATTTCATGTCAGTCTTAATAGCTTGAATCAAACATCACTTACTGTTTGCCCTTGGAGTGTTCACTTCTTGTGTTATTTGCATAAACAAATCATGTAATACGCCTCTCTGATGCAAATCCCATTGATTAATATCACGTATTTATCTTGCAACAAAGGACTTCATAGTGTTAAAGATCCAGTAACTAGAAGAGGAACAAGTGCAGAGAAAGGGAAGACACTGAGTCTTCAGTCAAGTTCCCCATGGTTACAATCTCCGTAATTCCACTGAAGGCCATGGAGCTAAACTGGCTTTAATCTAAATCTTAATTCCATCAGTTTACCTGGAAAATGAAAAGCCAGGCGTTTTACTGGGAACAGCTGGGTTTGTAGGCTCCTGCATTCTGTATGACCTTGTAAGGTTCCTCAATTTTTGCTTGAACTCCTTTGTCCCCAAGCTATAATGTACAAATCTGCCCATTGAAATCATAAACTTAATCTAGATATTTTTTTACAATGCTTATTCAAGGCTCTGGTTTTATTATACAACAATATAATATTTGTCATACTTATTAATCCTAATAAATTATTGATTGCTCCCTTTTTTGAGAAATCTGGGCTTCCACTAATAACTAGGTCAAGTAGAAGGTGACAAAAGGATGGTTTTGAGAATGAATATAAAGTTGCAGGAAACAAACAAAAACATTTTTAAATAAAGAAGTTTGATCTTTCCCTATACTGATCAGGCAATATAAATAGGTCTGTGATAAAACCCCAATCAACCAGAGACACAACATTCCATTTTCTGAGGCTGAAATTCATTTCTATCCTTAATTCTCTCCTTTTCCTTCAGAACTAGAATAAGAATTCAGTTTGATCTAAAAAAATACTATCCATGTGAGGAATTTCACAAAGAAATATTAGATGCACATGTGACTTTTAAGCACCTATCTTGAACTATCAAATACTATTACTATTACAAAGTCATCACTAACTTGTATCCTAGCACTGCAAGTGCTTAAAATCACATGGAGCTTAAGTTGCCATGAGTAGGTCTAATAGGTGCCTACTTTTCTTCTGCTGAGTGTCTGATATCTACCTGTGTCTTACCATTGAGCCTTACACTTTTAAAGGCCAGGAAGAAGCCCCAGCTGACCACACAGACCGGCGCTTATGCATACAGGGAGCCCTAAACTGGTGGGCATACTCTGACAGAAAGGTAACCAAGACAGGATGTAGTAGCAAATTGTTTAGGACTTGTTTAGGAAGTGGAAGACACATATTCGTATTACTGCCTACCCAGTTCGGAGTGGGGATTAGAAGACAGCTTCACCATATTCTTGCTCATACAGAGAGGCTTAACTTCAGCAAGAGGTAATAAATAAAACATACTACAGAATATTTTTCATCTGAAATAGTCTTTAGGAGACTAGAGACTTGTAAGTCTAAGACTAAGACTATGACTTGGGACCTGAATATCACACACTGTTAGGGTACAAGAAGATCTTCAATTTATTGATACCATTTTTTATGTGTGAAGTCCCTCAGGAGTGGTATTTTGCAACCGATGGTCCAAGCTGGCAGAAGGAACTGTTTTGCAATACAGAACGCAGTTAAGCAGCTGGACTCGTAAAAACACATTGTTAAGAAATTTTCTTTTTTTTAATGAATGTTAGGGAAGCTGACACTGATACTTGATTGTACCCCTAACACTTTCTTCCACCCCACAAATAAACAGATCACACAGGTTAATCCTGGATTCTGCAGGTCTTAGTCAATGAGCCGTCTTAGAGAAGGATTTAAGCTTTGATTTCCTGCTCAGAAAAATTTTTGACCTTAGACAATAAGGTTGTATTATTGTGCTTTAGTTCCTTTTTTGTAAAATAGAGATTTCCAAGAAAGGTTGAGATCTACTGATAAAGAACACTACAGAAAATATAGCTTCTTCGCAAAAACAGTGTTTTTCAAAAATCTTACCCTAGCTGCTCCCTGGTTTCTATTTGGGATGTTTTGGGTTTTTTTTTTTGGGGGGGGGGGGATACAGTGGCAGAAGTTGGTTTGATTCTTTGCTTTAAAAATTATAATGTCTATCTTTTCAGCTGATGCCATACGATTACTGTTATTATGACTTTTTTTTTTTTGCCATGTGCCAGCTTGTGGGACCATTGTATGAGAAGACTCACCTAAAATAAACAAAGAAATAAGCAAAATTTTACTCTGACTAATTTAAGAGAAAAAACAGACAAGCCAGAAAGCAATTAAAAATGACAGCTTACTACTTGAAGGACATGCCATAGATATCTCCAAGAGTCCAACAGATTCTGGACTATTTGGCAGAAATAAAAAAAATACCTACCAAAAAAACCCGCAGGAAATGCTCATAAACAGTTTGTATGAGGTTTCTGGGAAGAGAATGAGATGTAGCAGCAGAAGACCCTAATGTTACAAAGAACACATATAACAACCAGAACTGTGTCTGATGGTTTTTCCCCTTACAATGAATTACAGTCCTTACTTTCCCATTGAGACAGCTGGAGTGGCATATAAAAAGGCAGGAACAGCAGTGCGAAAACTGCAGATGTATTGCTACCTTCTATAGTCAAGTAAGTTCAATTCCATAGCCAAGTTAGGATTTTGCCAAAGCCTGAGCAATTATCAGAATACACAAGAGTAGTTTAACAGCATTAATGGTAAATGTATTACACAGAATAAGAAAATATGTACCTATCACAGCACATTGAGAATCCATCCAAAGTAGAGAAATTTTGTGGCAAGAACACTGTAATAAACTGGTGTCTAGTGTCTTCTTTTGAAATAGCCTGAAAAATAAATTAAGCATTTCATGTTATTTGCTATATACTTAGTATAAATCATAATTTCTTTATCTTTAGTAATAGTATGGAAAGTAATTTACTTTAAGGAACTAATCTACTGTTCCATAAGTTTTGGTTATTTTTAGTTCTCATACATGGCTAATTTACTGCATCATCTGCTGCATACAGGCCTTTGTTTAGTTATATAGCTTTCAAGTATTCTATATTTAAAGAGTAAAATTACTTTTACAGACAGCCAATGGTAGAACTTTGCAATGTATAAGCTCTTCTTTAACAGTTTCAGTCATCAATGATAGGACAGAGACATTCCACTGTTGCATGCCATAACAGTCAGAGATTTCATTCACAACCAGGACTGTGCAATCACTGTAACAGGGGTGACCTTGTTCTAAGATGACTAGTGTCTTAATTAAACAATAAAATTAATAAGAAGGATTTTTTAAATTTATTTTGTGAAGCAATTTACCCACTGTGTGAACAGAAGTAGGAGCACAAATAATTTTTAGAGAAAGCTGCTTTAGCGGAAAACAGAATCAGTTTTATTAGCTATTTTAACTTGTCTTTTATAAACATACCTTATGAAAGATGGATTTATTTTTTAAATGGTTTCATTTTTGGTTCCTCATTTGGTTGGATTTTTTTCCTGAGACAATACTGCATATTTCACTGATCAAATTTCACATTTTTTGAAAATTCAGTGAATGACATTTTGTTGCAATGAAATTCTGGTAAATTTTTTTAGAAAATCATTATTTTCCTTTATTGGTCTGAAATTTGCTGTCTTTCACTATGGCTAAAGAGGCTTGGTTCTTGTAAAAATGGCATTCTTATTCCCCTACCTCCCAAGATTTAATAGCCCTTCTCAGTTTCTCTGCTTCAAAGTAGAGACTACTGTTTTCATCCTATCAGAGATCCTATTAAAGATTTTTGATTAGCATTTTGGATAGACATTCACTCTATAAGGAGATCATAAATTGTGATACAGCAGAGAAAGATGCCCTTTATTTACACAATGATGTAAAACCGTTGTATAGTACTTAAAAAACCAAACAAACCTCAGACAGAATTAACACACAAACCCATAATTATTATTATCACACCTTCAGATGATAATTAACATATTAATAATAAAATTAAAAAAAACTAAGCATGTTAAATTAGCTTATTTAATTAAAAATTATGTTATTTTCCTGTTAAATGGAGCTTTGGCTTGAATTTCAAAGAGAAATGTTTATTAGTCCAGCATGCTGCAAGGTAGTTCCTAGCTGAGTTCCAATCTAGCTACATGATTCATGAATATGACCTGAAATATCATGGGATGTCCTTGGAGGAGTCAAGTATAAAAATACGGTCTGCTGAAGCTAGTAGAACTGTTTTAGTTAGGGATACACCATATATTTTGCAGAAAATGTTAAAAATCTGGTTTCCCCTTTGTTTATGTTCCCCCATATTTTCAGTTTAATGTTTTGAACTTATTCCCACAAATTTGAAAACATTCCCACATTTTGAAAAATTCAGCAGCAGCTTGCTTAGCATATTACTGTGGAGAATTCAGTTTCAGACATCTTCGTTATGAGCAAAAAGTCTTTTGTGTCCATGCCTATGCAACGTAATTTCTATCAAGGGCAGCTGGGGTAAAAACAGGTATGAATCTGACTCTAAAAAGTGAAAACTGTATGTAAATATTAGGTCCAGACACTCATAAATGGCAAGTATTTCATCGTGTAATTCTAACATGGAAGCCAAACAAGTACATTCATAACTCTTCCTCAAGCATGGTTACAAATGCAAACCATCTGGAACATGTTTTGCTGAGAAACAAATCACATTCTCACATAGTGAACTGTCAAAAAGAAAGGCTGATTTGTAGAGTATTTCAAATATTAGCTCAAGAGTTGAGGCCTTGGGTCAAATGCTTTCTCTGCCATGGATTGCCTTTGTGATCTTTGGCATATCACATAAATCTAGGTATCAGAAAAGGACTTACAGGCCTCAGTTCTAAGTTGTGATCTCAAGGCCACTTCATTGTGGAAGAACTTGTACTCTGCAGATGTCATTATTTTTACCTTTACAGTTCCTAAAAGTGCCATAACTGCATATTGGCAGAGGTCAATACATTCTGCATAGCTCAGCTTATTGCTTAGACTTGTTATATTCATGGTTACAAGTTGTCCTATTTAACTTGGCAAGGATTCAGAAACAAGATGTCCCTCTCCCTAAATCCTCTGTCTGGCCAATGCGCTCAGAGCATTCCTAACACCTACCACAGGACCAGGATCCTCAGATAAACTAATGTGCGTCATTAGCTTCTTTAAAAATATAGAAAATAAGATAGTTGTGATATATTCCTGTCCTCCAGTAGCTTCCCTGTAAGCATGCTGGTGGACAGAGGCAGAGTCTTCTCATCTAGCCTTATTGGTGTACTGGGAGTCACCTGCAAGGGAGCCGAATCACATTTTGGAGATGTCTAGCTCTTTCCTTTGATTATAGAGTCTACAGCAGCTGGGAGAGCCAGCACACCTCCTGGGGCGGCTGCAATTGGTTCTAGCTGCGAGGCCTGTCACCAGCAGCCGACTGGAAATCTGCCATGTGGGCGTGAGACGAAAGGCCCCAGGTGTGCATGGGTGATACGGGATCTGTCACATGTCCGAAGTATTAGAGAGACAAAGAGGTGAAAAATTGGTATTTCTGTACAAAAGCTTAAGGATGCATCATCCTGGCTGGCGGTATTGTTAGGTTAATGTAACATGCATGCGTCCCAAGTTTTAAGAACTGATTATGATTGTTATCATATGTGTTTTATTTCAGTCATATTTTTGATTAATTTACCAAATGAGCTATCCAGGTAAATTAAAGAAGTTCCAGGAAGCTTTCTTTTACTTTTTTTTTTTTTTTCAACCCAAGGGCAAGTCTCAATTGTCAAAGTAGGTAACATTCTTTTGTCCATAAAATATTCAATTGTGCCTTATTCAGACCCTAAAAAGTGGCTTTTATAACCCGCCTTGCTTCAGTGTTCTACACTATTTTCTTTTATCCTAAGTTTTGGCAGTCACACGTAATAGTTATTGGGATTTGTGCTCTGTATAAAATATTTAATAGAATTCTTTAGTTACACGCTGTAAATATTCTGCAAGTGGCAGATGGTAAAATGAGAAAACATTTGTTTAAAAGTCAAAATAGTCAACAAAAGAACAGATCACCTTTCTCCTGTGGAAGACACTAATTTGGCACACCTATATGCTTTATATCAAGCGGAAACAACAAAGAAAACAGAACTGTAAAATGCTCTGTAAAAAAAAGAGAAAAAAACCAAAGAAAGACTGTGATGTTAAGGATCAAACAGAAATGCAGAAAAGTGTCATCTGAGTCATAAACTATGTTATAAATCAGACTTTTTCTATCTCGTCTTTTTCAGAAAATGTCTAAAAAACTGCACAAGAAGCTGCAATTTTTTTTTTTTTTTCCTTATTGAAACTATTGTCTGCTGTAAGAACCCTTAGGCCTCCAGATTTTATTAAGGCCACCGTCAGTTGGAACATGTTGGTTATTGCTCTCTAACTCATGTTTCTGCTTAAGGATGCAAAAGGACAGCACTTGGCGGGCAGTTTCTGTGTTTTTTAACACTTGGATCTGCAACACTGTGTACAATTCCTCATTTTATTTTTTCTAAAAGATGAAAGAAATTTTTCAAATAATAAGATCATTGTATGTTTTTTCTAGCTCTGCAAATAACAATCCTATTTTTTCTGTTTTTAATGTAAGGGCTGTAAAATCCTTTTCAGAAGTAAGACCTTTAGAGTGCACTTGTTCAGAAATGTTAAATTAACATTACTAACTCTGAAGTTACATTACCAACATTCCCTGGACATCTTTTTTTCCTCATCATAACACATTAACTTTACAGTTTCTGATGATACAGATGGGAGTTGCCTGGTCAACCTTCTCTAGCTCAAGTTCACCTGGTTTGATTGAAGCAATGAATTCCCTAGAATCCCTCTTTCCTTGCAAACAGGCTGTAAGGACAACCAAATAAAATATTTTCCAGAAATTTTCTTTCCAGAAAATGACAGAATTTTGTGATGAAATATCTTGCTTTTCACTTCATTTATTGGTTTACACTTTTCCAATAGCAGAAATCAGCATTTTGAAGAGAACAAATGCCATAAACCAAATTTAAACTACTAAATTTTGAAATGCTCTTCAGCAGAGCAAAAGGTGTAAATGCAGTCATGTATAATGTCATTTGAGGTTAATGACAAAATAAATTGTTTCCCCATTTTTGGAGAAAGCTTTTGTGAAGAGATGTATTGCCGTAAATTTGAAATCCGTGCTCTGTGACAGCTGCTGACTAGTAATGAGATCTAATGAGCTGCCTCTACTAGAAAAACTAACATTTGAAACAACAACCTCTTTACAAATTGTAAGAGCATGGGAGCAGAGACAACTTCTCTATCCTGAGCTGATAAGTGCATGCTGATATCAATAGTATTTCAGTTCAAAAGCAAACCTCCACTGCTCAATTCAAATTTGAAAATGGAATGGGAGAATAGTGTTTGCATAGACAATCAAGATTTGCATCTATTTCCTTGTGGTTTTTGTGATAGAGTAATGCTTTTGCTATTTTAAAACTATTAATATCAAAGCAAAAGTAGTGCCCTAGGAAACACAAACTAGATTATGTTAATCTAATCTAAATCTATAGTTTTAAATATATTGTAAGTATTTCAGTATTCTGAAAGAGATTACATTTATGTATTAACATGAACAAGGATTTCATACACAAAGACAAATGTGCCTACTCAGAGCTGGCTCTGAGGTTGTCTATCAGTTCCAATGCTATTTCAGAAGGCACTGCTGTCAGAAGGTAAGGACAAAGGGCCGGAGAGTAATCTTGCTGACTTCAGTGTTAATGAAGAGTTACTCCATACTGATTCAGTGGGTTAATATTCATCCAAAAATGAAGTAACAATATCAAAACTAGAAAGTCTTAACTTTTATTTTCCCAGCCTGCTTTTTCGTACTAAAGCATACTTTACTTTATATATACATACTTTATAGCACTTGTCCAATTTTTAATTGCAAGTGAACAGGTTTTCTGATATTTAACCCTTCATTCAACAGTGTATTACATAAATATAGATGTATATACATATATATGTTGCATATTTTCTTGTAAATTCCCTGTTGTCAGATCTGATAATGAACATACATTATGCTAGAGCTACAAGGACTTGGAAAATTATTCTACTGCCATAAATAACTTAGTTTTCAAAACACGTAGTTCTTTGTTTGCCTACATTTCAGTCTCTCTGATGATTGAGTAAACACGTATCCTGGAAAAAAAAAAGTGTATTATGTAAAGCAGCTGGCAAACAGGAGGAGTTCCAAATCAAATACTTTGAATTTTTTTTTTTTATTGAGTCTCTCTGTATATACATATATATATATATAATGTATTTTTAACAAGTAGGTAGGAACACACCCATTACAACTGATATTTATTCACTTAGTAAGTATGGATACTGTCAACTATATTAGTCATGTTAAGAGAAATCTGTATTAAAAGGTCTAAAGTTGTGCATTTTTATATTTGCCTTACTACTTTCACTTACTTGTAAAATATAATTACATGTATAACATGGTAAGTATAAGAAATTTAATGGATACAGGATTTTATTGAACTGATGTTTTGAAGATACAGTGGCAAGGAGCATTTCCCACTAGGTTATATAGTCTGTGATTAATATCCAGGAGAATCTATTGGTGATAAATGAACCAAAGAAGGGAGTTCCATCAGTGAAACAGAAACATACAGAGAACTATGAGAAGATTAATCAAACACTTTGTACAAAGGAAACAGAATGTAAAGTGCATTTCCCAGTGAACACAAAAGAAAACAAAATGTGATGAAAACCAACCATAATGTTCTATGCTACCAGAGAAAAACCTGAATATACCCCAACACAGACTGGCCTTTAATCTGCATTGCTTCTTTCTTGTATAGTTAGTTTCACTGTCAAACTAGTTATGAAAAGCTGCAGCTTTCATTTCAAGACATTTTCGTATATACCCACTTTTCACATAAATGAGTCACTATGTAAAAAATACAGGAGGAAATCATCCGTGCTTAAGTGCCTACTTAAGTGCAAGGAGGCCACAATTTTATTAAGCACCAATCCTGTCTCTTATATCTAGAAGAAATGATTATAAAACACTGTCCTCTGTGGGTGTTCCCAAAGCACAGCTCTAGATCATGTAACAAGTCTTATCCGAATTTTCCATACCTGTACCTAAGGACTATTTCCTCTAGTATTCACCATTTCCTTTACCTCTGCACAGCTAGCTGAATGAAAGCAATGATTTGTGTCCTTGTGGTCTATTGCTAGGTTTTAATACAGCAAGAGAACAGTGAAGTTAACTGGCTGAAGAGCTGTCTTTTCTTTTTAAACTAGGCAATAAAACAAGGAGATGTTATCGCAGAACTAAAAGACTCCTGCAAGTGCTTTAGTTAATTCTATTTTTTAATCAGATCCCTGTTTCATTCCATGTAACAGGAGCAAAGTTACTCTTTTAACCCACCATAGGTCCTTCACATGGCTCATCGTCAAGAACACTGTGCAGTGAAATGAGCAGAAGAAAAATTCAGGCACGGAAACAGAAGTTACACTATTTTAAAAAGACACAGTAATTACAGCCATAGTTGTCTGAGATATGTCCAACCTCATAATGTTTTAGGTTTGACTACCTTCAGTTCATGCTTTTCCATTTTTAGGAAAAAAAGGCTGAGGCCTGCCAGTAGATAGTTTTTACTGTTAACTAAGAAAAATCTGATAAAACAACACACAGATTTTGGGTTTCAGTGTATTGCTACCAAAAAAAAACCCCAAAACAGCTATTCAATTAATATGGATAAGTTAAAAAAAATTAAGAAAAAAGATATAAAAATGTGGATAGCTATACAGATTTTAGACAGCATAAGTTACCTAGAATATAATAGGTCACTCTTACTATCTTACTAGCACTGCCAAGTGATGAACAAGTCACTTCTGCCATCTCTCATGGTTGGGTTACTGTGGCCAGTTAGCAGCTCTGTATACCCCCCCAGAGCTGAACTTAGCCATTCTGTCTGAACTCAGAGATGCTACAGGCAAAAAGAGGTTTTTCTTCTTTCTTCGTAGCACCAGCCATTGAGTTTGCTGTTCTCCGACCTGATTGAAGGACTGGAAGCCTTTCTTGGCACCAGAGAATCCAGGCACTGGAATGTTATTTATATCTAACACATATTTAAATATAAAAATATTTGCTTAAACTTTGAGGCCAGGTGTTCAGTCCCATTTTTTTACTCATGTCATCTTTTGACTGTATGTCAGAGTCGGTGGTCATTTGTTGATTAAAACAAATGTAGTGGGATTTGGCTTTTGCATGTGAAAAATGAATTTAGAATCTTTGATTGCTCCTCTGCAGAGCAGTGATACTACAGACATTTTCAAGATTTTAGCGAAAGGTCCCCTTATATATGTAGCTGTCATATATACATATAACATGACTGAAATAATTCAGCAAACATCTTAAAAGCATAGCAAATGGATCATATTAGTTGCATTACGAACAGATCCTTAGCTGATTTAATTGACTTCAGTGACTTCAGCATTGCCAGGTGGACCTCTATCAGATGAGGACTGGCCTGTAATTGAAGAAATATAAGAAAAGCAATAGCAGCAGGAGCTTAATGAAGATAGGGGACACTGTAAATGCCAAAAGATCCATCTAGAGTGCAAAGAGTGAGGGCTGAGGAGGTCTGAAAACTTAAAAAATACTTGATTTTATAAAACAAATAAATCATAAAATTAATCAAGATGTAAAATTTATTTGTATTTTAAAATGGTGACCAATTGCCTTTTTGCAACTTTCTTTCCCTATGTCACTTCTGAATGATCAACTCCCCTGCCTCAATGAAGATAGATTTCTATTATTTAGCATGGAACATCCAGTCCACTATGGAGTCATATAAAATATATCTTTGTTAGTACCTGTCTTCTGGAAGGGTTTTAACAGGAATGTTATCTAATTCCTTGTGTCATGTCCTCCTGTGGTTAAGTGAACAAATGCCTTATGTACTGATTGAGAGTAATAGGGAAACTCTTCTTGACACACAAACTCCATAGGTCAGGATTGAATTCCCAGTTCAAAAAAATATGGTAAACTCTTTCAAATTCTTTATTTATGTGTTTTATATTTAATACAGAGAACACATTCCATCCCTGCTCTTCCACACATAACTTTTTCATCATATAATCTTGATTACTTATATTAATTGAGGATAGAAACTACAGTTTCCTAGACCCTTTATAAGTATTTAGAGAACATGTTCTCTGCAACACACAGTCTAAAGATAAACACTTTATAGAAACAATAAGGGGAAAGGGAAACAAGGATAGGCCTCTTAGATGGAAGGAAACTTAAAGCACTGAGTTTCTAAGCAACTTAGCTTATTTTAACAGACTTAAAAATGTTTCTACTCCCTGTCAAATTGAAACAGAGGCTTTCAATTCCAAGGGGGGGGGGGGGGGGGGAAGTAATTTGATTGGCAGCACACTTGAATGGGAATGAGTAACCTGGTGCATGAGGAAAGAAGAAATGAGGCCACTCTGCAATGATGAGACAGATTAAAAAAAAAAAAAGGGAAAAAGGTCTATATGTAGCTGCATGCTTTTTCAATAAGAGTTTCACATATGGAGTAAAAATAAAAAGGAAAAATGCCCAGGAAAGGTATAAAGAAAAGAACTTCACACAATGGGAAAAGCAAAACATGAACTACACCACACACCCAAAATTTCTATTTTAATTCTAAGCCCACATATTTAAAAAAATTGCAAATCTACTACAAGCCTTTTGGTGTTTTAAATCAGTTTAAGTTTCTGATGATACAGTATGTTTGAAGAGTAACGTAATAAAGATATTGTTGCATGGTGAGGCCAGTCTTTTAATAGCATGCAAGACTGAACAAAATTTGAAACTTGAAAGAAGCAATATGGAGGTTAATGGAAAATGTGATGCAATTTCACGTGATACTATCAAAGGTAAATTGTTGCAAACTAGATGATATCTTCTCCAATAAGTAATTTTTTTTTTGTCAAGGAAAATACAGATCTAATCTATATACACTGCAATTAAAAAAAAAAAAAAAAAAAAGGGGGCTTCCACCTGGAAACTTTTGGTTTAGTTGGAGAAAATGAACATTATTTCCAGAATTGTAAGGGGTAAGGAACTACTAAAGAAACAAGAAGTTGTGCTGAAAGTCAAACTATGAGGCTGAAAGGAGGTTATTCTTAGAGTGTCTTATGTATTGCTCTTAAAAAACTTCTAACAACTTCTGAATTAACAGCTCTGTTACAGAAAATAAGATGGTGATAAAAACAGCTAGCGATGCACACAGTTGGAAGACTTTTTTCAGGAAAATTAGGATATCATGACAGACATTCAGAATTAGGATGAACAGGACTGATATAAATTTCTGCAATAAGATGGGAATTTATAAAACCTGTATGCACTCCTCTGTCATGAAGTGTCTATAAGCTCAAAGCAATATGGCTATAATGACTTTAAGAGGTATATCCAACAGAGAAAGGGAAACATTAATGTAATTATATAAAGCGTTGTGGGATTTCATCTGCAAAATGCGTACAATGCTTAGCCAAAAAATGAAAGGCTGAGGAAGGGTACAAATAAGGTTTTTAAAAGTACATGTGTGACATAAACAAGGACAAAATTATGTTTCAGCTATTAGATGATGTTGGCAGGAAAATAAATGGGGGAAAAACTTTCTATTAATATATTAAGAACATTTATTCGATTATTCAAGAGTTTTCTTTTATTGCTGTGTTCATAAATCCCTATTGTATCACTTTTCTCTTCCCCATCTAAGTACCCTAACCACTGAAATACAGAATACAGATCTCTTAACACTCAAGTACAATGAGTACAATTATTTAAATAAAGTGGAATTTATTGTCTAAGAATCTATTAAAAAAAACCATTAGTTTCATCATCAAGCAATCTGCAAGCAAGTCTAAAGCTTAAATTCAAGCCCAGTGTTTGTCTGTACCATGATCGAAGGTGTCCCATATTTTAGGTGATAGCTATTTTGGAGCCTGTCTAGCTTGCTGTACTTCATTCAAACTAAAAATCTGAGCTGAGACCTTTCATAGGTCAGAACTATCTGTGCCCACAAAAAAGGTTATTTTCAATGAGTCAAAAGGTTTAGACCAAAGCTGTCGAAGTTTCAGTCTTTAAAACAGCATTTAAAATGCATTTGACAGAGTAGGCCAAAAGCTTTCTACAGGAATACGAAGGGACGTGGTTGCAGAGTATTTCATTATTTGGGAAGGACTAGCTTTGGAAGGCAATAAATTTCTCTGAACATGTGGAGTCTGAACAGCTGCAGAACTGAGGAATGACAGCTTTTGTTTTGTATTTGTATTGTCCTTATCACCACAGGGCTCTTGTCCTAGGATGTTATCCTACAAACGATTAAGAAATAAACAAATATGTCAGCAGTATCCTCTTTCTTGTGATCCTAAATTCAGTATAAAAATGAGATTGTGCACTTGTGTCTCAAGAATCACTGCATTTTTGTTTATAAGCTGTGAGATATTCACCATGATATTCGTGGTATCCAGTGTAAGACTTACCTTCTACTTAGTATCAGTAATGGTTTGGAAATGGAACAGTTCCTGAAATACTGAGGGTGGCACACAGCATGCAGCACAACAACGATGGCAAAGATGAAGTTATGATCTGCACCCGACTGATGAGGTCAGGCTATCATCTTCTCTAGAGCATATAAAAAATTAAGATGCTTCTCTGCCAGTCTTTTTTTTTTTTTACCCTGTGCTAGGCCACCGGGCTTTCTTTATGTGTCCTCTCCCCACCTCCCCCCACCACCTTTAACACATACTTGTGGATTAGGCAATCTATCTCTAAGACTGACAAATTCCTCACCTATCTCAGAAAGAGGTGCTTAGACATCTGATAGAGCCTGAGTTCATAAAGAAGGACCCTGGGTGAACTATCTTAGAGTAGCCATGTAATTAGGCATTAAAATTAGGTAATTTTTTTTTTTTTTAGTGTCCTGATCATCTTTGAAGTTCCTGAAGTAATGGAGTCCCATTCCTAGCTATGACTTAAAAGTACTCCTAGAATATAAATAATAATAGTAGGAAAAAAATTAGTAGCCACTACATACCTAGGCCTTGGTCTTCTCCCAGATTATTACAGTAGTATTTATTGCAATTTCTATTTTTCATCATAAATAGCAAATTATTAGCTATTAGTCAAGAGTACAACTTTTTATGCCTTAAGTTATATATGTCCCTCCTTACTTTGCCAGACTGGGGTATAAATCTGAAAAGGCTGTTTTCCTGATTGCCAGATGAACTTGATATTTGCAATGCCTATTCAGTATGGGGAGTTTTAATCTACTAGGTGGTGGAAACACGGGTTTTGCTATAAAAGACCCAGCTGCGCTGTGAGCTTGAGCTGTATTACATACCTCTCTGAATGAGTGCTCTCTAGAACAGGTGCATGTGCTATATCTCTTTATTCCTCTTAACTTAGTCACCAGTCATAAGCCTCTGTCTTCTCCAAACACAGACTTTTGGCATTTAATACACCTTTAGATATAGCTAGGTCATCCGAGCGGTAAGTCAAATAATGCTAGGGACCAAAAGATGGCCTCTCCAAAATAAAGATGTAGAGCCTTGTGTTTTCTTTGTGCTCCCATATTTCAGTAACAGGGTCTTCACCCTCAGATTTTTTTTTTCTTTTTTTTTGGTTAAGAGATGGGCATGATGATTGCTTCAACTTCATTCAATCTAGCTATGAAATTATTTCACTGCTAGAAATATTGCTTTAGGTCATTCTTATTTCAGTGCTTGCTTTTTGCTAAATGGTATGACTGTGCTAAAATTTAAGCATATTATCTGAATATAAATCCATTCCTCTCTTCACAAAAGGAAG